>NC_080055.1:24332290-24642290 GCF_026212465.1 Amaranthus tricolor
CAACAATTTAAGAAAAAGAAACAATTAACGGTTTGAACAAAGCTGGAAAACAAACCTGTGTGGAGTAACCTCGAAACCAACTATGCGAGCAACATCAGTTTCCAGATCCTTGTGGTACATCACTTTGAAGATTAGATGATTATGGATGAAGTACTTCTCATCTTGACTCTGTCATAGCAAATTTCGGTATCAGGATCAGGTAAAAAAGCGGCGACAGAACAGCTAAATGTATTGCAAACAACATACCCCGGAGTACTTTGCCTTAAAACCCACACGGAACCCATGTTCATAAACCTTGGCTTGTCCATCTCCCCTTTGCCTTATTACAGCAACTGGAAGGTTGTCCAGAATCCTGTTCCAGCACAATGTAATCATAATAATAATAAGCAGGCAGAAGCAAGCCATAAATTTACAGCATTCATTAAGTAGACAGTTACAACTGAAGCGTAAGATATGATGCTCATATGTAGCTCAAAGAAAATGGGCTAACAGCAACCAGTGCTTACATATTAACTCGATACTCATCATCAATCATCTCCTTGAAATTTTTAGCATCCTCGGCAGTGAGTTTTTTACGGCAGCCCACCTGACACGTCTGTTCCTCTCTCATTTTAAACTGTTACACCAGTAGATATGTCAGACTTGGGAAAGCAAAGAAAATTCCTATAATTTATAAGCTACCATTGTGACCGTAAAGAGATTCTCCCCACAAAAGGAAATATAAACTTCATGTTCAAATTACAATATAAAAACAGACAAAAAAGACAGCTTACAGTGTACACAGAATTCTCAATTCGATCACCACGAAGAACTTCTCCCAAGTTCTCTGCGCTGTTAACAATTTTCTTGGGCTTACAATAATTCAAAAAATAGTAGTCATAAGGAAGTTGGGTCTTTGTAGATGAAAGCTTATTGACCTTAACTTGAAGAGGATCTCCCTACACAAATTGACAACAAAAAATTCAACAATATATCACTCCATAATTTTAAATTTTATAGTATGCATTAACAATCTACTCGTTTACATAATTAGAATGAACATAATTGTTCTCAAACCACAACTCAGCATATTACAGAGTATGCAATTCAAACACCAACCCTAACTCCAAAAAAAGGCTCCTGCGTAAGTGAGGTATGGGGGATCAAATGTAAGCAAAAATACCGTTGTTTGTGACAATAAATAAGGTTGTTTTCAATTGACGCTTGGTAGCAAACACCCACAACTTTAGGTAAATAAGTACACATGAATTAATGATTCATTTAACATAGAAACCTAAAAAGTACTCCTATAAATCTAATAAGGGAATTTGGAATTGAATCCCGTCTGCAGCAATACCTTAGCGGCTCTCTGTAACATTACATTCCACCAAAGGCGACTAAAATATTAATCTTATCCAGACGGGGTATCGATGTACACCAAAATATTATATAGTAATAATCAATAACCAAACTTAATTAAATGCCTTCCAAAATTAGCCTATCAAATCTTCTAATTACCACAAATATCGATCATGGATCAGCTAAGTAATAACTTGGAATATAACTTCTAATGCACTGTGTTAGGCGGTTAGCAGTAAAAAAACAAACATACATATCTGTGGAGAACCTCCAAAGAAGAAAAACCAATTCGAAATCAACAACCTCATCACTAAGATTGAGTTGAACAAAGCAAAAATTCTAAAGTAAAAAAAATTATAACACATAGATCATAAATCAGAAATCTAAAAAGGCAAATTAAGGCAGAAAAGATTGAATCCAAAATCAAACAGCTTAGAACATAGAACCTACAACCCTAAAGCCCCAAACGTATTGGATAAAGATACAATAACATCCATGAATTATCAAACGAAGTGATCTTAACAAAAGGAAAGAGAAGAGAGTAGAAACCTTTTGGAAATCTCGTGGTGCAACACCGGGAAGGTAAAAGGAATGAGTTTGTGAGAAAAGGAAAAGAAAGAAGAAAAGAGAGAAGAACCATGAATGGCTGCCATGGCTTCCCATCTTCGATCTTTCAGATCGAAATGAGGGGGGAGAGATAAAGAAGAGTGAAATTGCAAAGTGTAGAAAATAAAATGTCAAAAAAGAATGAGGGAGGAGTGAGAAAGAAGTTTATAGAGGAAATGAAGCAAAGGCACACACACGATTCCTTAGAAGTGAAATTAATTAATTAAACACACAAAAAAAAATAATTAAATCATATCAAAATCAAATTGAATTTTCTTTTTTGTTTATATATTTAATTGGTTTTTTTTTTTATCGGATTAGGTTAGAGAATCTTCTATAGGTAAGGAGAAGAGAGTAATCGCAGGAAAAACAAATGATATATGTTAATAAAGAGTATTATAGATGAAGATATAAACGTTCATTTCAAGATGAAAACATTGAGAATCAATGTACGGAGAATTTTGATGAACATAAAAAAAAGTAGAGGATAATTTGATGAAAACGAGGCTAAAGAAAGTGGGTGGGTCATATATGGTATATTTATTGGAGTATGGAGTTGTTAGAAACGAATATTAGAGTAACTTGGCTAATTATTCCGTTCAACAAGATTTAGATAACAAACAAGATGGGCGACAATTGGTGAAGAAAGACTGTAGTACCCATATACAACAACAAGAGAGATGTTCAAAATTGCTCCAACTAAGGAGAGTAAAACTCATGAGACATCCTATAAAATTACGGAAATAGAGTGATAAAAATACAGATGAGGAGATAATATACCGGCATATTACAGAACCAATTTAGATTTGAGTTAGGGAGATTGACACTTGTTCAAGATTGTTCCGAATGAGGAGTCAATATACCCGCATATCTAGCTAAATATTTGCTCGATTGGACTCAGGATTTACGGACTTAACTCAGTGTTATTTCCCAAGAACCCACTCGTTTTCGAGGGAGCATTAGTGGTAGTAACTAAGACCTGTCAATGAGAAGATTTCAAGTTAGGTTATTTTTGTTCTGATCTATTTCGGGTCGGATTAATTTCAAGTAGGTCAATTTTGGATTGAATTATGTCGGGCTCAAACCAACCCCATAGGTCAAGGATTTCTTCAACTAATTGTTATAATTACATTTTTTTAAAAAAGCATATGATTATTGTTTTTAACAAAAATATTATCATGGGGCTGGGGCATTTTCCACTTGGCTCTAAGGTCAAAAGGTTAAATCGTTAGTTGTTTCGGTTATTACTAGACTGGCTATTACGCCTGCTTCACAATTAGAATCTTGAGTCCGCCTCTGGCCATATCATAGTCATGAAGCCATGAACCAAAACATGCATTGAGTAAAATTTTGAAAGCATGCGAGTTTCCTCAAAAAATCTACATTTGACATTGATACAAAATCTTCTATACAATTAAATAAACATACAAATCCCTTACATGAACACCATATATTCATCTAATGCCATTCTTCTAATCTCCATTCCTATAAAAACTTATAAACATGAGCATTCCGCTCATCTCCATCTTTAAGATATTCACATGAAAACAACAAATAAGCCTAATTACCCGAAATCATAGAAAACCGAAAAATGAAAAACGAAAAAAAAGATCTATGCTAACAAGAGTAGTTCTTGAAAATTCAATGTGATCCTGCCCATAATCTGTACATGATACCGTGCTCGCTTACACTTCCGCCATTAGGCTGCCTCCTTATTCTCTGCCAAAAACGTCGGTCCTTACCCGTCTTTAAAGGGCCTGATGCAGAGTGTCTTCTGAATGATTCAGATTCCTGCCCATTTGTCCTTGATGATGCACCGAAAATTTCAGACACTGACGTACCTTTCTCGATATCTAGTTCGGGGGTGTAGTTTTGGAAGGAAAAATGGCTCGGTAAAGGATACTGTTTCTCCGAAATCGGGCTTCCTTTAGCATCAAAATCGATAGATAAACTTTCACGGCTTCCTTTTCGTGAGTTACTGTCGTTTGAGTCATCACACTCGTTACACACCAACTTCAAAGCTTGTACAACCTCGCCCATAAAAGGACGGTGGGAAACCTCGGGTTGTACACACATCGATGCGATTGCTGCCACTTTAGCCACGCTATCTAATGGTACATCTAATTTTAACGAGGGGTCGAGGATCAACTCTAGTCCTTCTTTAGTAGTGAGGAATGGCCTTGCCCAAGCAACTAGGTTTTCTTGACCAGGTGGTTGTGACATGTCTACAGGCTTTCTTCCAGTTAAAAGTTCGAGAAGAACAACACCATAACTGTAGACGTCGCTCTTAACAAGAAGGTGTCCGGTCATGGCGTACTCGGGAGCCACATACCTGAATAGACAAAGAAAATAAGAATATGAAACAATGAAATTTTTAGTGTCAGGGTGCAAGACGTGCTCGTTGACAACACAACAACAGGGCCGCAGCTAGAGGAGTTCAAAACAGACTCGATGACCCGATATTTTCCCGGCCTTGTAACCGAACCCGACTTCAAAATGAATTTAAAATTATGTAAAAATCAATGTGGACTCAAAACCCAATTTTGAACCGACCCGAAACACGTGACCCGAAATCGACCCCATGACTCGAATGAACACCTCTCGCCACAGCCTAGCTCCCATATACGGCATAAGATCTGCTTGCCAAGATAAGCATTCATAATTTTGCAAACATGAACCAGTCAAGGAAGCTCCTCCTTATGCATTAAACATTATACTATGCCCATTATTTATTTCAAATAGCATGTAAATTGTATACCCTAGTGCAGCACCAGTCTCCTCAGCATACACATAAATTGAGAAATCAAAGTCAAGATTCATTGTTTTCTAAAAGTTCCCGATCGACATATTAAGACAAGTAACTCGGGTTTCTCAAACAAAAGGCAGCATTTACAAACATGGAACAGATCAAACAAAAAGAAACTTTAAAATTAGTAAATCTATCCAGAATATCAGACAAGAGGGCAAAATAATATTCATACCCAAAAGTACCCATAACACGTGTAGAGATGTGTCGGTTCTCTTCATCCATAGCGGCTCGAGCCAAGCCAAAGTCTGACACTTTTGGTGTGAAATCATTTTCCAACAAGATGTTGCTGGACTTGAAGTCCCTATGAATGACTCGGGGACTAGAATCTTCATGCAAATATGCAAGACCCCGTGCAGCACCAAGTGCAATCTTCAACCGAGACGCCCAATCAAGAGGAGCAGTTTCTTTATCTATCCCTAAAAACATAAAATCCGAAAGTTATCTCGGCGGTATTGGTTCTAAAGAAAGAAAGATGGAAAAAAACCCAGTATTATTGATACCATGTAGATGAGAGTCAACACTTCCGTTTGGAATAAGTTCATAAACTAAGCAGCGTAAGCGCTCGTCAGTACAAATACCAATTAACTTGACCAAATTCCGGTGGTGAAGACGGCTAAGCATTTCAACTTCAGCCAAAAATTCCCGGCCACCCTGCTGATCATCTCGTTTAAGAACTTTCACAGCCACATTAGTTTCATCTTCAAGAACGCCGCTATAGACGAGACCAAAACCACCTTCGCCAAGTATCCTTGATGGGCTTAAGTTATCGGTGGCTTTTTCTATCTCACTTGCAGTGAATGTTTTAGCTGATCCAGCATATGTGGCCAGACTTGATCCAATTGATAAAGAAGAACTTGGACCACTTCCAGTTGAATTTCCTGCAGGTTCTGTATCACAAATAATTGTATCATAACTCATATTAGTCTTCCATTGTGTATGAAATTCAGTACACCGAGTGTACCCATTCATATCAGATCAATGTTCGATTATTAATGTTATTTCACATTAGCAATGAACAATCAACCTGAGGAAACCCTTAAAGTGATGCTCAAACCAAAGAACGCTTAATTTCTTGGAGAAGGGAGGGGGGCAAATGAGTCATTGAATAGGCCTTTGTAGCTTCTTCTACATGAAATAGAGGCGATTCTTATACCGGATCTAAAATGGTCTTGGTCATATGCCTAGTGTCCCGTACAAAGTCAATCAGAGGGAGAAGTAGCGGACAGATCATACCTGTACCCCTCAAGCAACTAAGAAAATAAGAACTATAGGATAGAGAGTGAGCCACCTGATTAGCTCTTTCTAACACATATTTGGATTATTTTCTGTAAAAAAATTTCAACTTTGTATAAAGAGGAAAATTTAAAAACTTCTAAATCCTAAATTATGAGTTAGTCATATTACATCAATTTCTTCGTTTTGTTGACATTAATAATGGCTATCCGAACTCTAATAATTCATTGCTCTACTGCTCCCTTCTATAGCTACATTTCTTAAGACATGTCACAGAGACGTGATGATCCACATTTATACAAATGGGACCTATAGGACCTCTCCCAGTGCATTAGTTCATTCCTTTTTTCACATGAATACTAAGAAGGTAGAATTTCTAGAACACTACACAGTTGATAATTAATGATAATGTACAAGTAGTATAGCCTCAAAATTTGCATAAAAGAATATGATGACATTTCTCACCAAGGTTGCTTTGCGATTTCTCCAGTGGAAGGAACATGGAATGACTAAAAATATTTGACCACCGAAAAAATAATCAATATAATGAGACTATGTTGGACAACATCAAACAACTCCATATACTTGGCGAAAGGATTATATAGTACTAGTATAGAAACCCGTGAAATGCACGGATTTTTATAATATATATTAATATAGAAAAAATAGTTTTAATTAGTGATTCAATTACGTATTATCTATATCTTATTCAAATATTCCATTCAAATATATTATATGTTATGATTATAATCAGACATAATAATTTAAATATAGAAAAAATATAATAAATTGATTATTTCTTAAATTTTTAAAATGATAACTCTACAATTAAAACTTACAAAGGTCAATAATATAATGATTGCATTAGACCGGTTAAAAATAATAGAAAACAGTTTGATGCAGACATGGTCAACCAACATCAAAAGGTCAATTTTAATTCTCCAATCAAAAATTTTCACGTAGCAGAGGTATTAAAATTGAGACACTTGGCATTTTACAGTCTTTTTAGTATATGTTATGATTACCTGATGCTCTTGCAAGAGAAGGTAGAGCTTGTGGAATTTGATCTGATTGAGGATCATGGTTTGCATGTCTGAATACCAAAAGCCATGCAATGAAACAACAGATCAACAAGGCAACACTTGCCGAAAAACAAATAATAGCAATTATAATGCCACTAAGTTTGTGTTTATGCCCTTCCTTAGTCACATCAACTCCCAGAGGCAAATTCTTGGGGTCCCCAACAGAGTAAGGCATTCCATTGATTACAGCAATGTCAGCAGGAGCCATAGGTGGAGAGGGAGGGAGACCTGTTATGTGATCAACATCCTTACTTTAAGAATTAAGAAGAAATAACCATTCCTTTCCCCTTTACATAATTCACTTGAAAAAGAATTGATGATAAGGTAATACCTGGATAACGCACGTACAGTATGTCATAATCACCAAACAGGGACTTGTTTATGACTACCTGTTTGTGCCAGAATCTCTGAAACGTAAGAAATGCTGTAATGTTGTCGAATTTTCCGTGAAGGGGTACCAAGTCAACTAGGACAATAGTTTTTTCAGGCTCTTCAATTGTTGAATTGGCTCCCATCACACGAACTTGACTTGGTTTCATGAATACACCTGCAGCAACTTCCCTTGCCAACTCTGACACCAAAGGGAAGAAAGTATACAAAGGCACACCGATGCGCATCCCAACTTGCATTGGTGAAACACAACCGCAGGGTGATCCTGGAGGCGTATTTGTCAACGGCTCAGGGCAGGTAAGGTATCCACAGTCTACAAATTCAATGAACCGACTTTAGAATATGCATATAAAAAAAACCAATGACAGCTACAATAGAAAGAGGGGTAAGGGCTTACAGACCTGCATTTGGAGGTGGAGGTGGTAATGACAAAATTGGTGGTGCAAGTGGTCTCTTTTTGTTCCTTGTTGAAGACCCAGAAGGAGAAATTTTAGGAGAGGGAAACGGAACTTGCAAAAGGAAAAATAATTTCACAATAAATAACCCATCTCTAAAGTCTAAACAGATTTGAAATTTAAAACACATGTCAAGAAGTTTTTAGCTCACTTTCGGAATGACCAGATGAAGCCTTTGAAAGAGGTGAAGGTGCTGGAGAAATTTCAGGAATTTCTTGATGAGATGGTGAAGGAGCCATTGTTGTAGAAGATCCTGATATTGAAATTGAACAGCAAAAATTATCAGTGTTAACTTTATTATGTTTCATTATTTCGATGGGCCCAAAGATTTATAGTTTTTTGGTTTTTGATTATAATGGACTAAAGTAAAATGACTCATTAAATCATGTGCACTTCTTATTTACGCAAAGTTCCGCATGGTGTTTGTTACCATGGCTCAGTCGGAAAAAACCTCTTTGTTAGTTTTATCTAAAACAACAGTAAGGTTGCGTACATCCGACCACCTAAATCCCATCTTAGGTGGGAGCCACTTAATGGCATTGGGGTAATGGAATGAATTATTAATAAGTTATGGATTACTTTTTTGTCTTGAGATGCATCATCTACTCAGCATACCCAGTCACTTTCTCAAACTCTTAATTTAATTTACTAGCCTCCGGAAAGTTTGTTTAGAGCTTAATTAGAAAGCTCATATGCCTCTAACGCCAACAAAAATTGTGAAACAAACGAATATGTACCTATAGCCGGGGAATGATGTGGAGAATGATGAGATCCGTTACTTCCTGGAGAAACTATGAATGAGAATGGGGCCGGAGCAATTGCGCTGTGCGTCCCAATTTGAGGCTCTAAAGGAGTTTTGTAAGTTGATGATTCCACAAAGAACGAATCAATATATTTACATTATTGCATATTAATCTTCCAATAAGGACATTGATATATCTTCATCATATACTTACCATGATATGGAGAAATTTTATGTGTTGGTGACTGATCACTAGGAGGTACAGTTGATGGATATCTACTACTAGCAGGATTTTTGCTTGGAGGATGAGCAGATGAAGGAACAGTATCAGGTTCTATCACAAAAGGCTCAAATTAAATTAATACATTGATACTGGATTCAATAAACAACATAGGGGCAAATTTGATGCACAAACGACTGAACTTCAAAACTTAATAATATATAATCTGTATTTATTGATTAGTAATTTAGTATAATGAAAATGAAAAAAACAATAATTATTATCAAAAGAAGTGATGGAAAAGATGTATCTATGATCTAAAGCTCTCGACTAATCCAGAACAGCCTAGTTTGGATGGCATTTAAAACAGGATTAGGGACTAGAGAGGTATAAAAAGTGGTATCACAAAGACTTCATGTATGTTAAGCAAAAAAGACAAATGTTCAAGAACAAGAAAAATAATACATTCCATAAGTTCCTTTATTTTCTAAAAACTCTCCCTTATTCTGAGTGTATGATTGTGTCTATGTGTGTTTTCTCTCTTTCCATCTAGTTTTCCTCAATTGAATGAGCTAATAAATCAGATTTCCCTTTGTACCGATTAGCCTCTTGGCTTTCCATCTTGTACCATTAATCTATAAATCAATATCGCATCTGTACATGTCATCCACTTGCTTTCTAATTTGAAAAATTTTGTGTTGACCTCTACGCTTTTGATAGTGTATATTAAGGTCCTAGACGAGTATGATCCAAATTATTTCTTATAAACCAAGCCAATCTCTAAAAAAGTTTTGAATAGAACTCAAGACATGCGTTTTAGGGTGTTCAATGGGCCGGATAAGGGCTGGGCCGGGCTTAAGTAAATATGGGTCGGGTTGGATAAGGGCCCTTTAAACATAATATGGGCTTTAAATGGGCCGGGCTTTCAAAGCCCAGTCCGACCCAATTCGGCCCATTTTATTACCAACAATTATTTTAATCCCCTTTTATCAATTAATAACAATAAAATTATCATTTATAATAATTAAATTGAAAAAATATTAATAATCTCCATTGACATTGACATTGTCATTTATACCGTTTCCGACCCTTATTGAGCCCTTTTATAGCCCGTTTCATTTTAATCATAGTAGAGCCCGTTTTCGGCCCGACCCTTACAAAACCCTTCTAAATACGGGCCGGACAAGGGCTCAAAATGGGGCCCCGGTCCATTGAACACCCCTACATGCATTTCATAGAATCATTTGGTGAACTCAAGCAAATTCTAGAGCATGAGTTGAAAGCTATTTGTAGGACTTAGTTCCATGGAACTCAATTTGACAATTCGAAGTTTGATGATTTGTATGGATCATAATTTGTCTACTAGTTGAACACAACGGAATGTATTTCGAAGAGGTAAAGTCAATTTCAATAACTATATTGTTAGCTAGTGTTACATTATCAACAAAGTAATGATTTGACCTTTGTCCAACAAAGGCCCTTATAAATTATTTTAGGGTAGCTAAATAAACTTTTTTTATTTTAGAGTGTTAAGTTATTAGTGTTTTGTGCACATAAAAGCCAAGAAATTTATATAAGAGAATAATGAGGTTGTGTTCCTAGGATATGCATCTAATAATAGCATATACTGTAACACCCCGGCCCCTCGAACCGGTGGTGTCAACCCATAGAGACTATAGACTGGCCCCACAAACCAACACAAGTATTTCCAGCGCACTTTGGCCTCACTCATGCGCACCTAGGAAATTCCCAGGAAATCATCCATTCTAAGATTGCTCCCCACTAAGCACGCTTAACTATGGAGTTCTTAGCAAATGGGCTCCCATGAAAAGGAGATGTATCTTGTTGATATGAGTAATCTATCAATCCTTTTTCAAGCTAAATTTGGGGT
Source organism: Amaranthus tricolor (assembly GCF_026212465.1). Classification (NCBI taxonomy): domain Eukaryota; kingdom Viridiplantae; phylum Streptophyta; class Magnoliopsida; order Caryophyllales; family Amaranthaceae; genus Amaranthus; species Amaranthus tricolor. Next base: position 24,343,057 of record NC_080055.1, read on the forward strand.
ATCACATATACTCCTCTATCTTGATAGAAATGCATCAAAGCGAAAAGGGAGATTTTTAAGAAAAAAGTTGATATTGAATAAATGAAGAGATAATGAATTGTGGAGATGAAATTAAAAGAGAGTTAAATTTAAGGATGAGCTTAGAAGAAAGTGGTTGGCCATTGTCCAAAAATAGAAATGGTGCAAAATGAGTGGGACATACTAAAATGGCAATTGATACAAAATGAGTGGGACAGAGGGAGTAATGTTTATAATTAAAGGAGAAGGACCATGACTATAGAAGAGTTATCATTTTTTATGAGTTTGATATATTGTAAGCCAATCATGAACAATGATATTAAAATTGGTTTGCTTTATTACTATGAAACTAACTCTTTGATTAATGAAGAAACATCTCACATAGGTAAGCTGAGAACTTGTGGATGAACATCAAGTTTTTTACTCCTCAACCTGGAGGTATTGCTCGAGGTCATGAGGAAACGGTAATTTCAATGGAGGTTTATAGCAATGTTAAGAAGCTTCTTGATGCTGATGAGTTAAACAAGCTCAACTCAGTAGTTTCAAGCACGATTTCCAACATAAACCCCAAGGTCCTCTGGACATTTTGGATCACCTTTTCTTAACCTCCATTCACATACTTAATGTCCTTATATGCTGTTTAGGTGTTCAGGAGAAAAGACATCTTTGAGCTTGATCTTCATTGAGCGATCAATTTTGAACAAGATCGGATCCATATTAGCAAGTATCGTATCAAGTACAAGGATCAGTAACATAAAGTGTGTTTTTGTTTTCAATTCAAAATTGTTCTTGTCGATACGCGCAAAAAGTTGTCATAACCAAAAAGGAGAATATAGTAGACCACTAGGGGTTCAGGTGATGACAAATTGACAACAGACTGCACCAATTGTGGAGGCGAATTGCACTTCAGTGTTGATAGATACATTACAACAAATCTCAGTTCAATCGGATGCATTGTTAGTATGAAATTTAGTCTTAAAGTTTCCTCCAAAACCTGATTTTTTGGGTTTGGTTCGATCAAAGTAGACTATCTCGCAAATTAATCCCGTCGTTCAACTCTCAATCGAACCTATAATTGATGTATTCAATAGGTTAGTGCATAGTCAATTGAACAACCCTCAATTTCTTTCTCACACTGTTTTCTAGCAACACTACACATTAACTATTTAACTCTAGTTCAACAATTAAATTCCACAAGATATACCAAACTGTGTTATTCACGCAATGTCGTCCATGACATACACCACAAAATGAATGGCACTAGGATTATTGAGTAGGAGAATAGGGACTTCAGGGATTGGATAAACAATCAGGATATGGTTAGTCCCAAAAGCGTGGGTTGCAGATACCTCATTTATAATAACAGTGATTGGGACAGAAAGATTTTGACCAAAATAGGCCATGGCTTGGGAGATTTTTAATGAATAATGAAATGGACTGATCACGCCTTGACCCCTTCCCTCTCACTTCACTTTCCTATTCCTATCATCTTGAACATGTTTGGTAGAGGGAAGCTTAATGTCCCCTTTAAGTTCTTCAAATCCCCTTCTGATTCAGTTTTAGTTGACAAACTTCCATTCATAACTTGTGATTTTTAAGTTGCATTTGTTTGAGTCCTCCAGAAAGTTGTGAATAGAGTTTAATATATATTGTTTTAGAGAAATTGTTGAGTTACCAAGTTTTACATTTCAATTGAGGTTAAGAACCCCAATTACATTGTGTATTGAAAGTGGCTTTGAGTAAAGAAAAAGATTTGCGAGAAATATGCTTGTGAAGTTTGTGAGTAAACAGGCAACGAGTAAGGGTTAAAGAGGGGCAGGGACTTAAATTTGTAAAGGAACGCAGGTGTTGGCTCAGATTTTCTAATAGTTATAATGAGAGTCATTTTCCCTTTAGTGGAGAATGAGTCAAGATCGTGGTTGTTAATCTTGTTAAAGCACAAGAAGTTTCTAGATATAATTCTCTGTACGATTTTTACAAAATAAAAAAATCCTTAAAATTTATATAAGTTCCTACAGTTCAATTCACCCCCTCTTGTGGTGGTTAATCGCACTTTCATTTTGCTTAGACACGCAATCTCTAGCCAATCAGATTTCACATTACATTAAAGTCGAGCTAGACGGCTAAGATTTAAAATTTGCAATCGTAATCATAGTAAATCACAGTAGCCCATGCCATATAATAAGATCATCCCCACAAGACCACCTTTAGCCCAGCAAGTTCATAAAACAAAACTATGTCCAGGCTCACGCAACACAACCTTCTCCTATGCATGATACATTTTGATCACCTTGTCTCGCGATAATTTATTCGCACAAAACGAATTGGCATGTACGCAAATGACTTCAACCCAAAACATGCCATAAGCCTGCATTGGCTTTTTATATGTAGAGTTTACACCCAACAAAGAACTTCTCTTTCTTGAGCTGGTAATTCTTGGATGGAGAAAGTTTTTATCACTTAATTCAATACACAATATAGTGTTTGCTTTAACCTATAACAACCAACAAAAGACGAATGGCATACCTGAAGCATTTGATCTCACAAGAGGAGCCTGCTTTGGTGCTTCTATTTGATGAGAGCTTGGAGGGTGAGATCGTGGAGTATCTTGGTGGGCAGGTGGCGCACCTTCAGGCAATGTTTTTGAAGAAGGTGATCGCTCTACCAAAAAAAAAGAAGTAAAGATAAATTAAACATAAAACTGTGTTTAAACTAGCATATTTCACTTTTCATACCAGGAGACGCCAGTGATGGTAGAGGAGCCCTTCCCCAAGATTCCTTTCTATGAGAAGAACGAGGGGTTGAAGCAGGAATACTTGGTTTTGTTACTGGAGAAGGCGGGATAGAGGAATGATATGGTTCAGATGGTGAAGGGGCTAATAGAGTAGGGGATGGAATTACAGGGAAAGCTGGAGCAATAGGAGGAGTCAGTAAAGGGAATGGATGAGAAGCACGAGGTGGAACTGCTTCATGTACTATGGATGAGCTTGGGGGGGAGATGTGAGGTAACACTACTGGTGGTGGAGCTGACAGAACATAGGAAGGTGATGAAGCATGAGGTGGAACTAGTAGAGGCAAGGGAGATGATGCATGTGATGGAACGGTTGGCGGCAGTACATCTGAAGCATGGGGTGCAGCAGCTGTGGGAAGTAAAGGTAAATATGGTGGTGGGACTAGCAAAGGTGGTGGAGAAGAAGCATTTGAAAACACCATAGGAGTTTGAGGAGAAGCAGGTGGCGGGATTTGTTTAGGTGGAGGAGCGGATAAAATTGGTGGGATCCATACAGGAGGAGCTGATACAATTGGTGGGAATATTTGAGGTGGATATGAGGGTACGATTGGAGGAACAAATTGAGATGGGGGAGATAAAATTTTTGGTGGCAAAGGAAGAGCTGGTGAAGGTAAAGTTGCCGGAGGTTCTGGGAAAGGAGGAGACGTTATAGGGGCCAAATGGGAAGCATTTGAAGGTAGTATAGAAGTTGGGGGAGATGCATACGGTGAGATAAGTTGGGGTGGGGGAGACATTTTAGGGAGGAATGGTTGTGGTGGCACCGGTGGAGCTAGTGGAGATGATACATTTGGCATGCCCGACTGAGGCAGAGGAGATGATGCATTTAAGGAAAGAGGAGGAGACTGCATATCTGAGGGATGTGGTGGCATGGCTGGGGGAGGCAAAGGTAGATCTGGTGATGCTTCTGTAGGAGGTGGCAGAGTCAACCCTTGTGGTGGCTCTGCAATAGGCAATTGGGGTGTCGTATCTGGCGGCTTTGCAGCCAATGGAAGAGCTAAACTATGAGGAGGAGCTCCCAAAGCTATACTTGGTGATGGCTGCTTAGGAGGTGTCAGTGTTGACCCTTCTGGTGGATCGGCAATTGCCAGAGGGGGCTTAGAATCTGGTGGCTTTGCAGCCAGTGGAAGAGCTGAACTATGAAGAGGGGATACCAAAGGTGCATATGGTGTTGCATGAATAGGGGGTGTCAGTGTTATCCCTTCTGGTGGCTCAGCAACAGGCAGGTGGGGCTCAGAACCAGGTGGCTTAGCAGCTAGTGGAAGAGCTGAACTATGAGGAGATTGCAACGGTGTATACGAAAATGCCTCTTTAGAGGGTGGGATAGTGAACCCTTCTGGGGTTTCTGCAACCGGAAATTGGGGCTTCGATGTTGGTGGATTTGCAGGGAGTGGCAGAGTAGAGCTTTGAGGTGGACTGGCAACTGATTGCTGAGGTGAAGCATGCGATGGAACAACTAGTGGAGTTGATCTTATTGGGGTCTCATAAATAGGAGGAAATGGAATGGTGGATGTATGATGCGAAAACTTTGGCGGTGGTGAATGAGATGTGAAAGGTGGAGCTTCGACTGGCTCAGCAGTTGGTAGTTCAAATTGAGGTATGGCCACGGGCGGTTGTGCAGCCAGGGGGGTATCTGAAGCATTAGGTGGCTGAGCAGATGGTGTCAATGTTGGATCAAATGATGGCACAGTAATCGGAGTAGTAGTCCCGGGTGGTGGGTCTGCAGATGCCAAAGATGGTCCTTGTTCATGGATGGAAATAGGCACTTGTGCTACAATGGAAGGAATCGGAGATGACGGAGGTTCACTCAAACCTGCAGATAAGTACGAACACAGAAATCAAATGGCTAAACCATTTAGTTTCACAATCATAACTACAGAATTAGTGCAAAAATACGATTTCTATCACGATCACGATAATAGTGCAAAACAGATTTTGCGGTCAATATGGTCTATATTTCGGTCACATTAACCCAAATCACATTACGATGATATGGTGATGCGGCTTTGTTTTTGCCCTATGGTTCAAATGCATGAAAGTGTTTCCTTAAGTAAGGAAGAGGCCAACATAAAAGAGGGAAAATCCTACAATTGGAGAACCATTTGCAATGTTCCAAAAGTGGAAAGGTTTTCTCATTCCCAAATTTAGGATTAAACAAGTCATTTGGCCAGAACTTTAATTTATTATTGCATCTATCATCAAGACCATGTCGCCATAGAGTAAAAACAAGGCCACATTGCAAAGGTTTTCATAAACGAACCAATATTTCTCGAGTCATAAAGGTGTGAAAAAACAGCGTTTTGGACCATATCAAGGGATATCTTATGGTTTTGACTAATATTAGGCGCTATGATAACCGCATCACTACCGTTACTGCATCAGCATTTCATTACCGCGATTGCCACCGTTACCGCATTTTGACGCTATGACCAAGACATTAACTTAATTTTACATAAGTGCAAATCACAAAAGAATAGTATGAAAAAATGAAGCCAAATCAAGACCCATGACCTCATTCTAAAATCTCTTGAAAACTTCACAGTTTAGCAACATTTAGCATTATGAATATGCAAAATCTCCTTCCCCCATATAAAAAAAATAGTGTAAACTTCCAAAAAAATATAATTCCCAAACAAATGACCAGAAAATGTAATAAAGAGAACAAAACCAGATAAAATCAAACAGTAAAATGGCAATTTAATTACATTTTAAAATATCAAATTCTCAAAAAAAAAAACCAATTTAATTACATTTAAAATATCAAAATCTCAAAAAACCATTAGATTATCAAAATCTAAAAACAAGTATCACATTGGGAAATAGAAATCACCTGAAGATCCTGGAACAACAATGGCAACAGAAATGAATATGATGAAGCATAGATTCATCAAGTGCCAAGTAAATTGCCGCATCAAACCCATCCCATGAAGCTAATTGAAATTCCAATCCCTAAATTTCAATAAAATTAAACACTCCCATAACCAAAATTTTGAGATAAACCCAAAAATTAACCCCTAAATCTGATAAATGGGCTTAAATCAAAATCATAAAACACCCATAAAAAGAAGTAATGTTCAAGCAATAAGAATCAAATCTAGAGAAAACCCAAAAACCAAGCAATCTTTTTTTCTTTTTTTTTTTTTTTTGCTCAGTTATTTTCTGCACCTCAGAATATGAGCAGTAAAGCTGGGCAAAGCTGAGAACTCCCCTTGCCAAAGAGCAGTTTTGTACTGTCAACAGTTATGAATGTAGCAGTAACTGATGAACAAATAATATTATAATTATGATAATACTTCTACTTGACAATTTATTAGTACTTGGATCTGCCCTAAAAATGTTGTTTAATGAAGTATAATTACAGATTTAAGCTTAATAATCCAGCTAATAATCCCAAGTATTAGTACCGGGTATGTAATGACTTGTAGTTGGATGTGTTAGTTTGGTTTTATTAGCTGGTTTGATCGGCGGGAAGTACTAGTTGATCAGTTAGGTGTAATGATGTTTAATAAATTTAATTGTTGGTTGTTTTATTATAGAAAAAGTGACCTAAAAAATCAAACATCAATTAAAAAGCTACTTGTAATCGTTTATTGGGTTTAATTTAAAGTTAATTTTTTAACCATTTAGAAGTTCTTTATCAAATATTTTTTTCTTATTTACTTAACCAAAAATCAAAAGTCAAAAATTAGTCAAAAAGTCAAACAAACAAACGAGCATAGTAAAATAGTCAAAATAAGTCAAATGTATACTTACTCCTATGCTTCTTTTAATTTACCTCATAAGAAATTATTTATAATAAACTAATTTTTACTCGATGTCAAAAACAAATTTATTTATCATTTAATTTTAAATAATTCAAATATGTTGTTTATTTTTAAATAAACCAACCTATAAAATATATTTCTTAGAAATAAATCCACATATATTAAAAATAATTATAATAATTATATTTATGTTTAATAATTATATTGAATAATTTATTTAAATTAAACAATAATTGATTTTATTATCAACTAATCAAACTAATTTATTTTGAGAATTTCCGGGTTTATATTGCCAAAGAAGTTAATTTTCCATTGTACATACGTTGCCAAATTCGGGAAAGAAACGTAGTCGTACTAAATTAGGGAGAAAGAGAAGATATTGCGGTCTACCCAAATTAAAGTGTATGTCAAGTGAAAGTCGGTTTCAAAAATTAGAAATTTTATGAGTTTTGAAAGGAAATGTTGGAAATCAACCAAAAAGAAAAGGATTTTAAAATAATATAGATTATAGTCCTCCTAAAGGACAATTAATTAATTATTTATTTTGTCCCACCAAATTTATTCTGACGTATTTAATGAAGAAATCAAGAAAAAACAGACAAAAATAAAATTGTGGGTATAATAGGCATTTATTCGGGTTAATGGATTGATTTTTGGTTAGATATTTATGATCGATCTAAAATCGGGTTTTGTATCCATGTTAGTTTTTATATAATTATTAATCTATCTTTTATGTCAGGTAAAATTAGATGCAGTTACAAGATCGGATAAATCTTAGATCATCGGGTCTATTTTGATCACTTCAAAGAAATTTATTAATAAAATAAAGGGGGGTTACATATGAGAATTAAAAAAATATAGTTTATAACCAAAAATAAAAAAAATAAGATAAATTTTAAGTAAACAAATTTTATAGGATACATCAATAACATCATACATGGAGTAGTTAAAGGAAGGCATGTGTCTAATAGGAATTTGCACGTCACCCTTTGCCCTTTTTTCAAATCCAATCTAACTCAATTTTTGGCTTTCAAAGAATTTTTGCTTAAACTATTAGCTTAATAAATCTAAATTTGATGTCACCTAAATTTTAATTCTCAAATCATGGTTCATATGGGATGGAGAAATAGAATGAAATAATGATATTATTTGCGATTTTATCTAATATAGAATCGTTGACATTGTCAGCAGTTTTATGTTGATTAATAAGAGATTTAAAACTCTTTCTTCTTTATTTCAACAAAATCCCTTAAAATTTCGATCTCTATTATTTCTATTCTATGTCTAAAATTCAATTTTGGTTAGAAATTTAGAACTGAACTTGTTATTGAGTTAATTTAACCTGCATGGCTGATTTTAGGAAAATTAGAATTCAGTGTTCAAAAATCTTAGTGTTTTAGACTTAAAATATTTAAGTACGTTAAAATTGTCAGTTTATCTTGTGCTAAAAGTCTGCTAAAATTGTCAGTTTATATTGTATTAAATAACTTAAATGTCAATCACGCCCTCTTTTTATGAGGTATCAGTGATAAGAACATTTGTGACGGTGGTTACTATATGAATATTAATCGCATTTGGACAAGAGAGAACATACGTCTTACGTTAGATGTGAATGAGAAATAGAAGAAAGGGTGCTTTTAGATAGGATGAACATAACCGACTAACAGAAGATTGTAATTTTGTAATGAGAAGCTAAAGAATAAGCTTGCAAATGTTAAGAATAGCTGCTTGATCGATAAGATGACAAGATAGATAGATAGATAGACTTTACGAAGAGGGATCACATGAAGAACCCAAGTGCTACTAAAGGAAGTTTTCCTCTTAACTTTAGGGTACCAATCATGACTATATATTTGGAAAGTGTATTCTCAAGCAAGAGCAATTAATAAGCCCTTAATATGCCATTATAAACAATTAGACTTTGCATCATTAACAATTTGTCCAATTATATCTAGAACTAGTCGGTACGGTAGTAATCAAATCTAACAAGGAAGAAAACAAAAACTATGTCAAAGTTCTTCCAATGCCAGCCATACAAGCCACGGTACCGTGTTGATTATACTTCTAGTTGAGTAAACTCCATTGGCATTCAAATATTCTTATACATGAAAGCTCTTGATTGGAGAAACATCATGCCTTCGAGACCTTCATGAACTCGCTTCCGCTTTTTCTTCCTTCTTCCCATTTTTGGAACTAGCGGTAACACCTTGTTGATCTACTTTCTTTTGTGCACGAATCAAGGCTCTTCTTGCACGGGGTCGCATTTCTCGCACTTGTCTAGGAGGCATCATGTATGGCTCGAGGGCTCTATCAGCAAACGGATGTTCCTCATCGGTAAATATCCTAAGTTTCCGATCTCTATCCTGTATCCATTACACGAGTTAAAGTGAGGCGTACAATTGCATACATTCCCATACACACCCTCTTGCAAACAAAGTCGAGTGAAGATGCCATATCATAGGAAATTACTAAGGCAAATTAAGACCAGAAACAAAACAACACAAAAAATTAGAAGTGTTTAAAGGACGAGCTTATAAATTGATTGAGGATAATATTCCCTATAGGAGTACGTATCTAATAGCACTTACATCACGTAATTTATTTCTGGGAAGCATTCGGAGAACAGCTTTACGAATTACTTCAGTGGGATCCTTTGACATCTGATCCTTCAAAGTTCTTTCCTTAAGGTGGCCCACATATCTATAATAACATAAAAACAGATATTAGTACTAAAAAAGGGGGAAAGATATCTAATCAAAGCGGGAAATAGAAAAAATTACATCCGAGACCTCACTTTGCAAACCAGTTTAACCAACTGAGACCAATCTTTTTTTACCCTTTGTGGTTTTCATACGACAAATTACTCTAAAGGCATGCTTAGATTAGGACTAAATCATAATGTAGTAGAAAGAAACAGGTCGAAAACTGATAATTAAAGTTAAGTAGAAGGGAAGACAAGAGAATAAGGACCTATCAGTGTAATATGATTTGCCAGTTAATTCGCTTATTGAATTCACAATTCGCTCAAAATGACCCTAAAATAGCACAAAACTAACCATAATTCACTTTTTTTTGATTCGTGATTCGCAAGGAGATTAGTGAATCATGTGACAGACTGTGTATGCGGGAGATGGAAGAGGCGACACATAACATTACCCCAATGCATTTAAAGGAGATGGAGAGAAGAATTATTTTCCCCTCATAATAGGGAATACATATTTACCCAACAACATGAGGAATAATCTCCCCTATCCTCCATCCTTCTCATTCAACAACCATTTTATTTTATTTTTTTTACCACGATTTCGTTTTCATCATCTCTAATTCACCTTCATTTACTTTAGTTTATCTTTCTTTGCCTCTCAACTACATCAACCCAAAATAAGAATGCCCCAACTTTGAACCTCAAAATGTGTCTTTGTACCGGAAATCATCATTTATCTTCTATACTACAGTAATTCACTGGATAACAAGTTGATGTTACTGCCTTATTATCATCTACAGAAGTTTGATCTTAAGCAAATAGCAATAAAACAGAATATATAAGTAGATAACACAGAAATTAAAAGGCTATCTTCTGCACTCAAAGTACAATGTCCATCTTATATAAAGTCTGAGCTAAATTAGGAGTGCTTAACCGTTTTATTAATATTTGCTTAAGATCAAACTTCGGTAAAGGAAAAATATAACAGTAACATCACTTCTTAATTAGTTAATTAGGAGTGCTTACCCGGTATGCCACCGATAATAGTTATCTGTAAGTTTCCTCCCTGTGACGCAGATGTCCTTTGCATTTAGGACTATGCACATATCTCCATCATCACGATTAGGAGTGTATGTTGGTTTATCCTTCCCTTGGAGAACAGTAGAAATTTGTGATGCTAACCTCCCAAGAACCTGAGCCAAAGCAGCAAAAATTTTAGTGAGAAAATTATGCATAAAAGCGAAAGTTGAAGCCCACAACTCCACAAGTGAAGTACCAAACGCCACTTGGGTGAAAGCTTCCTGCGAAATTCAGAAGAAGGCGAATGAAGTTAAATGAAAATGAAAAACTGGGAGATCAAATGATATTCTGATGTTCAAACAGCTACTCAGCAACATCAACAAATTTCTGCATATGTTCAAAGAGAGCAAGCACGCTATTACCCACCTTGAGGACAAGATGGACCTTCGGGCTTGGCTAAAAAGGATGTTAAACCGAGATTGATAAGATGGATCCTCCTCTTGAACGAGTTAACCATAGAAGGAAAATGGGCGCGAAAACTTGGTTGCTAATCATCTAAGGCGATTAGTAAAAGCGGAGGACAAGCCGCACACACGAAATCTAGTGAACGGGATGTTTCCTGATGATACATTATGACCCTATGAACGGTACAATTATGGTATGTTAATATTGTAAATAACATTGTGGCCAAAGAAGTAACACCACAGATGTCCCTACATAAGAACATGTTGAGGAGTAATGCTAAGTACTATGTTTGGGATGACTCTTATCTGGCGTATCTGGTAATTTCGAATAGGACGTATTGATGAAGGTTCAAAAAAATAAATAAATAAGAAAAAGGGAAAAGGTGATAAAAACAAGAAATAAATCAGCTAATGCTGAACTAGAGGTGAATGTAAACAAACATATAATGCTTTGATGAGACTTCTATGATATTAATTTCCTTAGTGTATTTATTGCAAAACAAACATTTCTTGATCATATGGAACTAATGCCCATACTAGCAGGTTTAAAAAAGATCCTTTTTTCATGGACAAAAGTGAAACACTGTTAGAATTCGAGTCTAGAACAAAATTAACATTGATGGCACCATTGGAGCTGAGAGTTTTCCAAAACATAGAAAAGAGCTATTGCTAAAATGATCATCATTGATTAGTTTCCATTGAAAATTGTTGAGCAAGACAGGTTTCACAATTTCTGTAAGGTTGATATTCTGATTTCATCCTTCACTCATGTGCTATCGTTACAAGAGAATGTTATGGTCCTTTATTGATAAAAAAGAAGATTTTAAAGGATTTCTTTAAGAATTTGTCATCTAAGATAGTCTTATTTGGTCAAAGTTTGTTATATATGTGCCTAAGTGCTCATTTAATTGATAATTAAAAGCTGCACAAGAAAAATATTCATGTTTTTCAACTGTTCAGGAGCTTTAGAAATAGTACACCTGTTGAAAAATGTCTTCTTGAGTGGGTCTTAAGATAATACTCACGGCATTAGCAATGTTGTTCGAATGAGACATGCTACATGTATTTGGAATTTAGTTGTCAAAGATGGTTGTGGAATGTTGATTTTGCTATTTAAAAGTTTGAGCTGCTATAAAATACATGAGGAGTTTCCCCAAAAAGGCCTCAAATGTTTAGAGCTTGTGTTGAAAAGAAAAATTCAAGTACTAAAGGGCTTGTTTGCTTACATTGAAACAAGGTGGAAATTTCACTTTCATGATGCTTAAATTACATAGATATTTAAGAATGTATTTAAAGATGATCCATCAAAGTCTGGATTCTAGGATGATTCATCTAAATCTGCTACCTCTAGTTGTAAACCACGATCATCAAGCCTATCAACCTCCACAGTCCAGTCAATAGTCCATGCTCATTCATTATTTGTGTCACACATTTGAGTGATACATGCCATATGTTGAAAGGTGATTGCATTTTTCTCTTCAAATAAATGCATTATCTTTACCGGTGCATTCTCTACATCTTGTGAATTTTGTAGCACAAAAAAATAAACAATCACCCAAGCAAAGAAAATTCACAAACCACATCAAACACAACGACCAACCTACAAAAACCAACACTGCACAGAATATCTATCATTGTCAAAAGTTCTTTCTTGCTAGGCCATGAAACTAAACTTGATCATGAATCTATAAGCAACCGTAATTATCAATATTGACCAAAAAAAAGGGAAAGCAACACAAAGCAAATTTCACCCGCATAATTCCACATTATTTTGTTTACTTCTGTAGTGGAATATAACCTAATAAAAACCACAGATAATCAACTTCATAAAAGTCAACTTATAATTATAGACATAAATTTTGTTGCAAAGCTCCAACTTTCAAATATTTTCATATTCAGAATGTGCTCATATGTGCTGTAGTTGTTTTTATATTCTGCAAAGCCAATACCTCATGCTAACCCAAGAGAACTATGATCTAATACTAAATGCACCAGAATGGATATGATGTATCCAAATATTAGGGAAACTAATCAAACACAAACAAAATAAGCGTACAACCAAAATCTCACTTACAAATAGGAAAGAAACTGAATTTTAGTTGTGCTTAAAAGGAATATCTCACCTCTCTAATAACTTGCCCTTGATAATTTTGCGATTCAAGGAAAAATCATGTATGTTGACTTTGTAGAGTACAAAGACCAAAAATGCACAATTGAAAGAGTAGAAGGTTGTAACTTTGAGAAGCTTAAATGAGACAAAGGTATCTCGGACATAACACGCATAATAGGAACAATGAATGACATAAAAATTGGGATTTGCATTAGCATATAACAACATATAGGAATCAATGTACAAGAAGAGTATATGTGGATGATCATTGTAATTTATTAGTTGTCAATTCATATTATATATGTAACTAGTATTATTAGATACAATTGAATTACATTGTTAGTGGCGATTTTCCACACTAATTTGTTCAGTTTCATGTAGCCGACACTAAAATTAAGGTTTTGGCAATGTTGTATTCACTGATTTTCGAATTTGGAACATGTATAAACAATTCAACCGCACAAAAAAGTTAAGCGTTCACTCACTTGATCACACACAAGAAACTTAAGAGCACTTGAACAAATAGTTTAATGTAATGAGTGGGTTACTCAAGACCCAATAAACTAAACAAAATATAACTAGTGATGGAGTTCGAAGTAGAACACATCAAGAATCCAATGAGCCTTCAACTGAAGCAAAAGACAAGTCCATCCATGATAAACAAGGAAAATTATGTTCTTGATGTTCATTAATTTCAAGTTGAGATAAGTCCTTTAGAGTCTAGAGTGAGTCTTTATTTATTTAAAGATGGAGTCTTTTTATTCTTTTCAGACCAAGTCTATATTTATTTTAAAAATTGAGTCCTTTATATTAAATTGATTCTTTGAGTCTTTATTTATTTAAGTTTCATTTGAGTAATGACATTAAGTGTTCTTATTTTCAAGAACATGAATAGGCATCCAAATCTTTAGTCAAGAGTCTTTATTCCTAGTTAAAGCAATTTTGATATCAATAAACCTTACTCGACTATTCAGGATTAATGTTAGTCTATTTGCTTTTGGGCTGGTATTCTTATGAGTTGTAATGAAAAGTTGTGAAGCATGAAAGGAAGAGATGAGAAGAAAGAGGCCATAAGTAGATAGTCAACATCTCCAAGTTCAAAAGCCAAATTCCAGGTTCAAATTAAGATCAAACAAATCAAGAGGATCGAAGGGCTTTATAACGACTAGAAGTTAGCATAAAACTTCAACTTTTACTATTTCCTAAGCCCATGATGTTTGCAAATTCAACAAGCTCAAGGAGTTTGAAATTCAAATGTATGAAGAGTAAAAGTGCATATGTGAGTAAAGATATTCGACTATGTGGAAACTCTTCTCCACGATTTCCTCGAATGGATTGGCAAATTTTCTAATTTTTTAAATTAGTTTTTGTAACACCACGAGATTTTAATGACGTAATTATTTAATATTTTAATAGCTTTTAAAGATTTTACAATTATATTAAATTATTTCCGAATTAGTTTTAATAAATTTCTTTCACATACGGATTTAAATGTTAACTTATATATATATATATAGTTACGATTTCTCAAATAAAAAGGTTCGAATCAAAATGGTTATTTTATTAAAATGTGTGAGCCCACGAAGGTGAGTCTCTTAATTGGGTCTCGCAAGAAAATGAATCGAGATAAAAATAAATAAATAAATAAACATAATAATAATAACAATAATAATAAAAATAATAATAGCAATAATAGCAATAATAATAATAATAGCAATAACAAGTATAAAACCCGTAAAAACCCTAAACACTCAAGCTAGCCGTCACTCTCCCTTCTCATTCTCTTCCTTTGTCTCTTCTCCCAAGCAGCTGCCGCCTCCTCACTTCCCCACCAGCAAGCAGTTGCCGCCTACGTGACCACCAGCAAGCAGTCGCCCTCGCCTCTCCTCGCAAGCAGCAGCAAGGGCTGCGTTTTCCCCTCCAAACAGCAGCGGCCAGCAACTAGGCCACCACCTTCTGTGCGCCTGCTGCAGACACGACCGCCAGTTGCTCCTCCCCCTTCTGCCGTGAAGGCTGCCGCCACCAACAGCCACGGTCCAGCCGCGTGGGTCCTTCACAACCATCTAGTCTTCACTCCTTTTCTAATTCCCCTGTGTAAGACATCTCACCTACCTCTAATTGATTTTTCCTTCTAGTTTTAATTGGGATTTTTATCAAGTTTACGAGTTTTATGATGATTTTGTATTATTTCTTTCTTTTATTATTGAATCTTGCTATGAGTAAGAGTTGGATTTATGAATTGAATATATATTTATGAATTAAGGTTTAAAGTATGAATGTAAATAAAAGTTGTACTACTTTTGTGTTAAGGGATGTTTTATAACTTTAATAAATTGGTATGAGATTTGAATATGTGATTATATTGTGAATGGTGATAAATGTAGAATAGATGGTTGAAGTTATTAGTCCCAAAAGTGGGGGTTAATTGTCACTTGTATTGTTAAAAAAATGATGGTGGTTATTGTTTATGTTATTGAGTATTATTGCTAGTTAATTATGTTACGATCGTGGCTATTAGAGTTAAATTTTACCGTTGTGGAAGTCGAAAGAAACTATTGTTATTATTGTCGCTAATTATTAGTGGAAGTGTTTCTTTTCGTGTTCTTTGCCATTGTGAGTAATTTTGTATGTTGTAGTGAGTTATACGACAACTTGAGGTTATCTCTAACATCAACATTATTCAAGTTATTGGTATTAGTGTTGTTGTACAAGTGTTATTTGTTGATGACATGATATGGTGATAGAGTTTTGTTACTCGAGTCCCATAGGTTTAAAGAAATGGTCTTAACGCACACTTTGTTGTTGTGAAAGCTTATTTGATCCTTGGTTTAGTGGTTGTAAAAGCTTATTCGACTGTTGAGTTAATGTTACAACTTATGAACAAATATAGATTGAGTAATGTGAATTGGTTTAGTATGCGTTATAATAAGTGGAAGTTACTTTGAATAGGTGGATGATAGCTTGTTGTAGAGGCTAGATGCTCTTAAGTGGAGACAAGTAGGCTTATTAGTTCTATTCCTAACTTGTATAGGTTCCCAGTTTATAAGAGGAAAGTAGACCCTTAGTTGGGTGATTTTTGTAACTTGTGGTCGTGCAGTGACGCTTGTAGGTACGTACACGCAGTAATTTATTATCATGTTTATCGTTACAAAGTATTATCAATAGTGATATAGGTAAGTAGAATGAAAGCATTAGGAGACTATAAGAACAGATTTCTAAATAGTAGAGAACGCACCATGGTTGTGTGTGGTATCGAAATGATTTCCTACTTATTGAGCCTTGATGTATGATTAATTGGCGTGACTCAACTGGATTATGTCCGGTTGATTTAATAGTCCCCTAGGTGAGGTTCGACGGGACCACTGTAAGGGGGGTATGAGCATGCTTGGGTCACTGGGCGCCGGATGGCCGATACCGCCCCTTGACCGAGGTGATACCAAGCGGGTCTTGCAAACCCCAATATGGTGGCCTCTTCACTGGTTTAGTACCCCAGTGTGTTAGTTTTTCCCGAAGGTAGGACCCGAGAGGGTCAGCTGGAGGGGGCATGAGCTCATACTTTGCCATGGGCGCCGGATGGCCAATAACGCCCTTGGCCGTGTCACTATGCCATGAATAGAGAAAGGATCCACTACCTTTGAATATACTCGAGAGATTAGTAGTTGAAAGAGAAATTATGAGTAAATAGAGTTGTTTAGACAGATGAGTAGACTCGTTATTGCCATACTATATCGTTGTCTATAGTTTTGTTCAATGACTTCAATTATTATAAGTTCATTAATTACTGACGTGTATGTGTTTGTTGTTGTTTGCTCATGACTCTCTATGATGTTCCTGCTATGACACATCTGACTATGGTCATTATGTTGAGCAGCAGGAGGATCATAGCGTGACGTGACAGATATAGGAGCTTCTTTTGCTTTGCACTGGAGGAAAGAGCGGAGTACGGTCGTAACCATTGTGTACAAATTGTCTAATGCTTGTAGCTTCTATATCACTTGTAAAGTTTTTTTTGGGGATTGTATAATTTCTTTTGTATAGAGCCATGTGACTCCTTGTATGATCCATAATTCCGCTGCGTAGTTTTTTTTGGATGTACGGTAGTGAGGATACTCCTTTAGTATCCGTCAGATCGATGCGTTAACACTGGAACCACGATCCTCATTAGAGTTGATGATTTGAGAAGCCGCCGATAATTCTTTCCGTCGTGATGTATTCTTGAAGGCATTAAAGGCCTTAGATTATTTTAATTATGTTATCCCTTTATATATCCTTGTCACATCCTCAGTTTTCAGCAGAGATGCTGCCGAAATTTCCACTTGTTCACCCTTTCCATTAATCTTTAGTGTTTATTTTAATTATGTCCCCTTTTCTTTTTATGTAACACCCGAATTTCCTCCCTTCCTTCACGATTCTAGTTTCGTTTAAGGGGTTGGAAATTCAGGGGTGTTACATTTTAAAATGTTTAAATCATATTTTGAATAGGCCAAAATAGTTGAGAAAAATAAGAAGTTGCAACCTCCATGTGTGTGGTGAATTGGTGCGTGACTACTAAAGTTTGAAGCTTTATAATTCAAAATTTGATTTTCAAATTTTAAAATATGTTTTGAATTGGTCAAGAGGTTGAGAAAATCAAGGTAACGAGCTTAAGGATTGCTTTGGACATCTATGACTTATTCAATGGAACATTTGAATATTATGGTTGAGCAATATCAAGGTTATTATGACTTACAATTTTGAACATGTTCAATTATGTTAGACGTGCGACACAGCATGAGGCGCAACATAAATCTAATTAGGTTCAGCTATCAAGAGTAATTGGCATCCTATTCAAAGTTTTATGGACTTATTATTATGATTTAAATTTTTGAACTTAGTTTCAATTTATAAATTTTATTTTTTGAGCTTTCTTTTGCCTATATAAAAAAGCAAAAGCTAAAACTTTAAAGTGCCTTCGGTGTATGAGATGAAAAACAAGTTGGATCATTCAAAACAATATTGAGATGTTTTTTCTTGCCTTTGTCTTACAATTTACTCTTTTAAGATTGGGAGCAAATTTAAGTTGTCCATACTTATAAAACCCCTAGCTAGGGTTATTTGCGTTCTTAAAACCCTTACACTATGTTTGGATAACATTTTTAAAAGGAAATTAAGGGAAGGGAAGGGAAGGGTAGGGAAGGGAAAGGAAGGGTAAGGGAGGGAAGTGGAAAGAAGACGAGTGTGTCAGCCTTCTAAATCTTTTTAATGTTGAAAGGATTTATTTTATATAAATTGTGAAGGGGCCTTTTGGTTCCAATTTACTTCTTTCCATTTTGCTTCCTTCTCCTATTGGTATTCAAATGAGGAAAAAAAACCTTTTATTTCCCTCCCCATCCTTTTGGTGGTAATCTTTTTGAGGATCGAAATCAAAACCAAGTAGCTAAATTTATCCCATTATTTTTCTTTGCTTTACTTAAACACATAAACAAAAATTGTGGCCTTCCATACCTTTCACACAAAAACATCTCTCTCAAAACAAACCCAAAGCTAGTCATGGCCATCCATCCCTTCCACGCCTTTTATTTCACCCTCAACACACTTTGAAACCCTCCTTTAAATCCCTAAACCCATACCCTTAAAATGTTCATCAAAGGTTCCAAATGTATCACTTGTACATTTGTACTACATCATCTAGTTACACTAAGAGTCTAACCCTGAATATAATTCTAAGTACATGAAATTATAAATAAAATTTGATAATATATTGTGTATTAGACCCCATAATACTAAACTTCTAGTCTACTTAGAATTTTAAAGAGCACTTGCTTCTCTACTCAAAACTGATGAACTTAATTAGAATTGACGTCGACTAGATGATTTATAACGACAACTCAATGTGTATTGGTTGCGCAACTGCTTGTTTCTATCCAAAGACTCGATGCTTGGAAAGCAATGTATTAACACATAATATTCTCATTTAGAGTCCAACACTTCTTTGTGTTCAGCCTCAGTTGTGCAGGGACTCTTTTATCTTCCTCGTGCACCACTTGCGCTCCTCCAAACATGTGGTCATCATCCTCTAATTCACCCCTTTCGGCCACATATGATTTCATAACCTTCCCCCAAACGACCTTCTAAAGCGACTAACAAAAAGTCTTTCCCTTAGATAACAAATCTAATGCATGAGGCAGGGTCGTCTAATAACCAGTGCACGCTGTGATGAGGGCCCCCTCAACTTCTTATGCCAGTTTTAAACAACTATATTTGAATTGATTCATTAATTTAATCCTAATGGTGCAAAGCTAAGAAAAACATGACAATGTCTGACATTACTAAGTAGTGGCTTGGCTTATTCTCACCTAATAAGTATTTCTAATCATGATCATCTCAAGTTTGAGTAGTAATTATGTTTTAGATTATTTAAATTTTAAAATAGATAAATATATTTATGAAATTAATGTGGTACTTACATTTTACTTTAGGCTCACCAGCATATAAGATACAAGTCAATACAATTGTACTTTCACAATTGAAGTCTAAAACACTTTTCATGACATATTTGTACAAAGGTGTGGCAATAGTTGCGTCAAAGATTATTTCAAATCATTAGAATTCATCATCAATAGAATTTAAGCAGCTAATATTGAAGACCAATATGATGGGTTTTACTTTTGCAAGTTCCCATGACTCGTTAATAGTATAGATGTTTGTCGCCTAGTGTGATGCTTGTGTTGATGATGTAATATAGAAGTCGGTAATGAAATTATTACTAATACTAATGGGTATACCAAATGGTGGTGATGACATTGAGCATGTGTTAAATGCTTCAAAAAAGAATGGATTTGCTGTTCGTTTTTAGGGGTCAATATTGCTACTTTCACTTGGGTCCCTAAAAATGTTCGAGGCGGCCTGCACGTGAGTCACACACAATGCACAAGCTTTACTTTTTTATCAATTCAATCGAGGACATTATGTAGATAGGAGCATACAATCATTTTTCAAAAAGTAATGAAAAAACGCACCTGGCCTTTGGCATCAAAAACCCTCCAACGCAGACCATCCAAATTAATGCGTTTCAAACCAGCAAGTGCTTTCTGCACAAAGAAAATACATGCTATGTCAGAAACCAGAAGTCGACTAAACTACTTAGCCTGCACTGCATAACAAACAACAACACAATGTTTAAACCCCAATGCCAATGATCAAGCAGGATGCGAAACCAAATTGCAAGAAAAATATTTATCAAACTGATGAATTGAATTCTTATAGAATGTATGAGTGAGTCACAACTCACAGTAAGTACCTAATACAAAAAGATATGAATCTGCAGATTTTCATGAGAAAAAGGCAACATTTCAACTCATTAGTCACACAAATGAAGCATAATGAGAAAACATTATGGTTTCTCATTCCCATAAGCTTTCCCCATGAAGACCCATGAAAATCAATATACCCATCCCGCAAATTGTTCAATACTAACAGTAGTAATAGTGAAAGATGTATCTAATTAGACAATATGTATTTTAGGCATTTTCACAAACACATAGAGAGCATTCCTGGAGAGGTTTGTTTGAGCCAAAATCAAAAGATAAACGCAGTAATTGAAGCAATTGAGAAGTAAGAAAATCAGATTGAAGAAGAGAATACCTTCATGTTGCCATTGAAGGCTCCCGTATGCATCTTCATCTTCAATGGAGGTCCAGAAATAGATCTTCAAACGAACTACAACAGGAAGAGGGAGCCACAACCCCAATTATCGAAGTTTACCTATCAAAAAGAGTTTCCTAAAACCCTTTAAGAGGACAAAAACGGGGTGTCATTTGTTAGTTGTTACCAATTTTATTTTTATTTTTTTTTTATTTTTAAGGATAGTTGTTACCAAGTTTGGGGTTAGTGATGTTCAAAATCTAATAGCGGATCCATAAATTCGAATATTTGGTATGTTTTTGGCAAAGTATAAACACAAATTCTAGTGTGAGAGTGATTTGGTTTCGATTGGAATATTCGATTTAAAAAGAAACTTTTTTATTATGATCTTTTGAAAATAAAATTTTTATGCATATAGTCTTTATTTATTTAATCAAAATTATTTTGTATAGTTTGCAAAATAAATTATTTTGGTAATATAGTTGGATGTTCAAAATATTAAATCAATTAACAAAGTATAAGTTATGCAACTTAATTATAGTTGAAAATTAAAAACTTTTAAATGTTCAAAAATCTAATTTTTCTGTTTACTTACATAGACCATAGTTCATATATAATCTAAGTGCATAGTCTGATTACTTAGATAGTTCATAGTTCATATATCATCAGGTGTCTCGTTTTTTTTTTGAATATTTTTGTACTTAGAATATTTTGAACATTACCTCGAATTATTTTCATTGATATTAAAGACTTAATTTTAGACTTAGTATTGTGACCATATTTCTCGGTTGGAATGTTTATTTGGTTTTTAAAGATTGTATTTTTTGTTTATATTAGTCATGCCCATGCCCCGGGTGAAACAGTCGTATTATTAGGAGATTTCATTAGTCGTTTTTAGCGCCTAATTATTCTTATATATTTGTTCGTTACTAATTATAATTTAATTAGTGATGGTAATAATTTGAAAAATCTCTACAATGATTAGAAACTTGTTAATTCGTAACGTGATTACGAATCGTAACAAATAACGTAAACTTTGAAGGTAAAACTTAAAGTTGAGCAACTACTCATAACAGTTCGAAAAATTTTTTTATTATTACCCAAGCATATTATGTAACCATGATGGGAGTAAATTAAATATTTCACACATATACAAGTGATTTTTAAACATGAAGTACAAGTTACATAACTTGTTACATGTACAACAATTTTTACCCAAACCTTAAACTATCTTAGATAAATCTTTCCTACACTATAATAGATCAAATGATGGACAAAAATCACCAAAAAACAACCCCAACCAGCCATGCTAAAGCTGTCCTACTCCCCCTTATAGCCTTTTGTATACTTATATACACAAGCTAAAAACTCTACCCAAGAACCCCTTTTGTTCTACCCCAAAGCTTGTGCATCATTACAAGTATGCAAGAGGCAAATATTTGAAGCAAAAACACTCTATTTTCTGAATAATTATTCAGCCATAAACCCCAACATATTGCTCCCAAGTTCATCCATGAACAAACACTAGAATCCTTCAAACTTTCAATAACTAAAACACTTTCTTTTCTCATCAAATCTTCTTCAAAAACCCATTTAAAACTTCTGAAAATTTATGTTTATAAACTCGAATCTCCCATAAAAATAATCTTCATCTTAAGAGCTTTCCATGGACACCAAACTTGAAGAAATCCACCAAGTATAGAGTAAGTTATGTTCATTTCTTTATTCCACTAGTTTTTGTTAAAACTTGTTCATGTAAAACATATTTTTTTACATGAATCTTTTTATAAACTAAGATCATTATAAAATGAGTATTTTATCTCTAAACTAAGAAAATCATCACTTATAAATCTATAAAAATCGGCCATAATAGAAAGTAAGAAGATGTATTTCCACAAACATTAAATTTTGTTACTTAAAGGATTCAAATAAAATTATGGGACTTAACTAAGTATGTTGCTCAACATAATAAGTATACTCCAAATATATTAAAATCATCACAAGTATTAGTCTAACAACTCTAACTTGGAAAAATTAAGTGCATGTTAGAAATCCAAAATTATTATTGATTTTTGGATGAATGCAATATGTTTAGTTGAAGAGTTGGAGTTGAGACTTGAAGGGCAAGGACCCGAAGTTAGAACCGCTTCTAAGAACGCGTAGGAACTTACGGAATAATTATATAGGCTTGGAATCGAGGTATGTCACATGGGGTGATTTTTAAAGGATTTAAAAACAAGTTGGGAAAGTTTGTGTATAAACTTTTTTTTAAAAAAAAATAATAAAATTCCCAAAGAGAAGTTCTTAAATCTTGAAAAATGATGTCAAAATGATAAATTTGAGTATGGAATAATTTATTACATGTATTATTATTGTGGGCATCATGCATGTTGATTTTATAAATTATTGTATGTTTAAAGGCATGTTTAACACTACTTTGTGAAAGTTATTGTGATGGAAATGATTATATGAATTTGAAAATATTTGAAATTCATTTTAAAAGAAATTTCCAGTAGCTATATGTTAAGAAAATTTCTTGGATACTTTTTGTTGAGATTATTCGTTAAATTGATATTTTAATGGATTTTAAGGTGTTAAATACTCTTATTATAAAACATGGTATTAGATGAACTCTTCATCATCAAAAATAATTAATAAAAACATATTATAATGTCTCCAACAAGATTTGGCCAAAATATATTTAGTTTGGAATTTTTTTATTATTTTTTGAATAATCGTTAAATTGTTTAACGGTAAATTGTAAAATAGTAAAATATAAAATAATTACCAAACAAAGACATATGGACTTGACATTTTTATCACATACTCATATGGACAGTAGGTAAAATTGGTAAAAGTTTGGGAAGGTTTCGTTGACATTTACGGACCTTAATAATTTTTACTCGGTTATTAATAATCGGTAAGTTTGAAAACGCTAAAATATAAAATAAATACTAAATGACGTCTTTTGGACATGAAAATTTTATGAGACACTTATATAAATAGTAGATACATGTTCAAAAATTTATATGGATTTTCGTGACCATATATGGACTTAAATAAATTTTATTCGGTTTATTGGTAAAATAACAATATTAATTATTAAAAATACCCCACATGATTTTTAATGGTTATTTAAAATTTTATACCCCTTAAAATAGCTTCTGGAATATCATATAATTTTTATAATATTTTATTCGGACTAAAATAATTTTAAACCTATTTTATTCGATTTATCGATAAAATATCTATACAAAATAATAAAACATCATTCATGAGTTTTATAAGTTCAAATAGCCTAATAAACATATTATATGACTTCTGGAACTTTGGTATAATTTTATAAAACAAATTATTAATTATTTACTAATTTATCAAATTAATAGACAATGTTTATTTATTAAAAAGTGTAATATTGTTAATTAAATTTGGGTAAAAATAGACCTATATAAAAAAATTTATAATTGTATTAATAACCTACTGCCTCATAGTATAAATTAAGTTTAAATTAGATGGTTTATAAATTTTACGGATTTAAGACACCATTTAAATAACGGTAAATACCCAAATTGTCGAAAGTAATTGTAAGATCGTTATAAATTCGCATAACCAATTATAATCTGATGGGACAACCTTAAATTCATTTTAAATAAGGTATTCTAATGACTTGATTAATTTGGGCCTTGTTGGAGAATTAATATGTACTTTGTAAATCAATTATCGATTTTATTACCGGCAAAACTATCTCGTATTTAAGAAAATAGTGTTTTATGAAATCTTCTGTCGTTATGATTTTATAGACTTATGAATCATATTCTAGTTATTTTGAATGAATTTCAAAACCCTTTTAAGTTATATTTACTTTAAGAAGGATTGAAACGAAACATTTTAGTGGTTTCCTTAAAAAAAAATCGTATTGAACTTTAATTACTTTTTGTTACGATGCATTTCCATACATGCTAGTGATGCCCCAATATAATACAAAGGTTATGTTTAATGATATGATTATGCTAAGCATGTTTTACCCATGTGGGAAATATTATAATTTGATTTTGCTAAGTCGCAAATAAAGTATGTTTTGCTATGTGCAAATAAAAGATGTTTATCATATTGAAAAAGTTAATATTTTTGACTTTCAAATGCTATTAAAATTACAAGATATATATTATGTACAAAAAAATGTTTTAGCCTAAATGGCGGGTACATATGCCACAGCAAATGTTGTGTGCATAATTAAACGGTTCACTAATGCTGAGCGCGTATTGTTCACAATACCATTGTGTTACACTTGTCGGACATGTCGTGGACGGTAGACCGACTACCAAACGAGTCACAGAATGACTCACAGAGTACCCATGTAAACTTATGATATGAGTTTGAAATTGATTTGGATCTATTGAGATCTTATGATTTATGATGAAAAATGAGAATTTGAAATGACTATAGAGCCATTGAACTGAATTTGAATCATAATATGATTTATCAAATGAAAAAGCATATTTCAAAATGAATTTACGCAAAAAAAAAAAAGATTCTAATAATTTGTTTGACGGACACCAGTGTGTTTATACTCAGCCTTTTTGCTGATACTATGCTTTGTATGTTTTTCCAATGGTTTTGTTTTTAGAGTAAACCCCTATGGCACCTCGACGGAGAATGGATATGCGAGGGGAAGTTGAACCCGAGTTGGAGTATGACTCCCCTTTTGTTTAGATCTCTTTATTGTATTTGAGAGACTATTAGTTTAGATTTAGACTAATTTAAGGATGTAATTTGAACTTTGGACTTATTTCGATTTGGTTGTAATTTTCCTATATTTTGGACAGTTAAGACTTCCGTTATGTTGCTTGGATATTGGTTTGACCTTTAAGTAACCTCTTAATTGTGTTGGCAAAAGTAAGCTTCCGCTTGATTAATACTAAATTCCAGTTAGTGTTTGCCTTCATAATTCGAGGCGGTTACACCGGGCCTTCTCGCTAAGAATAAGAGCGGGTAGCAGCAAAAAAATTAGGTCCGCAATGCTAAACGGACTTTTGAAAATTTGAGCCAGCAGAAAATCTTTTATAAGCATGTCCGGTCTGCTACCCGCCCATGAACACCTTAAAGTAGGAGTATTCAAAAATATCTTATCTAGAATATCCAGTATCCGATTGTAAAAACCGGATAAATTATTCGTTTTATGAAAATCGGATATTTCGTATAGGGTATGAGGTATCCGACTTTTGAGCCGGATCCGGATCGGGATATTGGCAAAAACGGATATCCAAATCTCTGGTTTCCTTTTTAAAAGAACTTTAAATTTTTAAAAATATATAAATATTTTTAATATATTTTTTATTTTGGTTGTTAAATTTACAAATATGTGAAATACAATTATCAATTACAACTAAGGTGTATAACTAATTTGTTGGTAATTAATTTAGATTTTTGAAAATTCAACCATATTTCCCAAATAATTTGTATTCAAAGTTTAAAAAGTAAGCTTGATGAAAGAAAGCAAAGTAAGCTTAAATATTTATTTAGAAAAAATGTAAAATTGTTCTAAAAAAATTGAAAATCGGATATCCGGTATCTGATCCTGATTAAACTGGATATCTGATTTTTCGGATGGAAACCAAATAGTGATTTTCACTATAAAAAAATAGGATACCCGGATCGATTTGACATCTATTTTTAAACATCAGTACCTTAAAAGTATGTTCAATTGATTGAATTTAAAGAAGAAGAAAAGGTCAGATTTTGTTTCATTGTTTGAAATTATATTATTCATATATATTAGAAATAAAATGAAAATTATTATTAATTTGAAAGACTACATAAAACATACAAAATGCAACTCAGTAAAATATTTTTTGGAACACTTCATATTAATAATCTAATCTTTTACCCATCTGCTGTAAATAACTCAATTTTAAAATTATTTATAATAATCCAACATTTTTTCTTAATTTACTATTAGCATAATATTTTATTTTATAATAATTCAACTTTTACTCTTAGTTTGCTATCACCATATTCTATTAGGGAAAAAAATAATCTATTAAAAAATATTCCAAAGTTAAAATTATTTACGACAAATAGGTGAATAGTTGGATTATAATTTCAAATTTTTCTAATTTTTTTTATAAGAATGTAACTAAAATTTGAGTTGATTATGAAATGTGAACTCATTCTTTGACCATACAAAACCACATTATTATAACCAATTACACTTGACCAACAAAAATATAAAGAACCTTCTAGGAAGGTGACTCTATGAGTACTTTGACCAAAATCCATAACTACTTACTACTTGAGCCAATAATTTTGGAATCGTGCACAAACCCAACATATCTACTTCTTATTAATCTCCAAGTCTAACTCGTTTTTAGGGATTTAATGTTCATTATATTTACTATATTTTTATATTTATGTATTTTATATTATATATTATATTATTTTTAAAGTAAAAAATAATCATATAAATGTTTATTTGAAGTATATTTTTTTCTTATTTCGTATCTTATTAACTATTACACATATTTCTTATTAACTATTCCTATTTACATATATTTCTTTAGGAAGTACAATAGTCTTTTTTTAAAAAAAATTATTTTGTATTTTTTTACAAGACTACTTTAGGAAGTAATTATGGCAACTAAAAAAAAATGAACAAAGTATACTTAAACTTTTTTAGATAACTTGACATATTAAGAAGTAATCTAATGGAAAGTGAGAGATAAATTAAAGGTGAAAGAGAGAAGAAGAAAAATTTATTAAAAATAATTTTACCTCTTCTACAGGAGTGAAAGAAGCGGTGAAACTCATCTATTTACTACCCAAAATAAATAAAAGTTAAAATAAGAGATACCCACAAGAAAAACAAGTGAAAAAGGTGAAACTCTTTTTATTTTTTTTGTCTCCAGTTTAATCGACCACTAGACATGTTCTTATACTTATAAATAGTGGCGAAGCCGTACAAGGCTCTCATTTTTACTTTCACGGTTTATTTTTGTTGCTAATTTTTTCTTTTTTTTTTCGTCTTCAGTTTAATCGACCACTAAACATGCTCTTATACTTATTATAAATAGTTGCGAAGCCGCACGGGGCTCTCATAACTTACTTTCACGATTTATTTTTATCGCTAATTTTTTAAATTAGATACTAGTATACTACTAATATTACTATCATATTTTTCCAGCCTATTAACTTTATTATTTGACTTTACCCTTGCTCACAAACTTTTAATGTGTTTCTTCATTTTATTTATTTTTTAATATAAAATACGAGATAGATATGCTAATTTGGGTTATTGGACCAATTTCAAGTTAGATGTTTCGAGTCAGTTCAAAATTGATCTTGTGTACGCATTGATTTTATATAATTTTAAATTCATTTTGAAATCGGTTTAATCGAATTCAGTTACAAGGTCGAGTAAATATTAGGTCGTCACTCGTCGGATCTGTTATCAACACTTACAACCAAGACAATCATAAGGATATTACAGTAAATTCAGTATTTAGCGTCAAAATTTTCCACAAAATAAATTTATATAAAGCGCGATTACCAGTCAATCGAATTCGTGTTGAAGAAGCCAGTTTTGGCTCTCATTCTCTTTGCAACTAGTAATCTCTCCAATGGCGTCCGATTTCGTCGGTTGGCCTCCTGGCTTCCGATTTCATCCTACTGATGAAGAACTCATCCTTTACTACCTTAAACGCAAGATTTCTCGTCGTAAATTGAAGCTTGATATTATTGCTGATGTTGATGTTTACAAGTGTGAACCTGATGATTTGCCTGGTATGAATTATTTTTACTTTGTTAGAATGATTTTTTAATGTTTTGATGACTACTGTATTTTGCATAGGGTTCTTGTTTTTATTTTTTTGATTAATTAAGGTTGCGTATTTGATTTGGTGACCTTTTTAGGGTTTGTATGATTTGATAATCACCTTTATAAAAATTGATTCGATGATATGATCGTCATTGTTTCTTTGTAGAATTTGTGTGGATTCATTCTTTTGTTGTTGACTTCAAAATCGATCCGGTTCTTTGGTGAAGTATTGATTGATTCTTAATGATTTACTTAAAGTTTTGTCGGAATGTTGATTTGTTGTATTGATTTTTGGTTGTTGTTATGGTTTTGCAGGGACCTTGACTTCTTTTGATGGGGTTCTAATCTCTTAGAGTATAATTTGTAAACTGTCCAAGTATTTCTTTTAGGGTTTTAGTTTTTGTGATCAAGGAACTCGATCGTCTTTCAAACTCTGTTCTATTTAGGGTTATATTTTAGCACCGCTTTAATGGTATAACTTAGTTGGTATACTTCATATCTAAGGGTATGTTTAATTTGTGTCATGGTTTTATTTCAAAGGTTATGTTAAATTTTGGGTTTCTATTAGCATTCTAAGTGGTGTCCTTTGTAGTTTTTACACAAGCTGTGTATTTCGACTGTGCAGAAACTCTTTGTTCCTGGTTTATAGATGATGTTCATTCTTTTCTGTGACCAAATGTTATGATTTTATTTTTTCTGTATCTGATTTATAGATGATCGCTCATATTGATTGGTGTGCTATCCTTTTGGGTGCAGGTTTATCTCTTTTGAAAAATGGAGATCGACAGTGGTTCTTTTTCAGCCCCAGGGACAGGAAGTATCCAAATGGGTTGAGGGCAAACAGGGCTACCAGACAAGGGTACTGGAAAGCAACCGGAAAAGACAGAACTATTTCTTGCAACTCGAGGAATGTTGGTATTAAGAAGACTTTAGTTTTTTACAAGGGTCGTGCTCCTTCTGGTCAGCGTACAGATTGGGTGATGCATGAATATATCCTGGAGGAAGATGAGCTTAAGAGGTGTCAAAATGTTGTTGATTATTATGTCATCTACAAGCTTTTCAAGAAGAGTGGTCCAGGTCCTAAAAATGGCGAGCAGTATGGAGCTCTCTTTAAGGAGGAAGATTGGCTTGAAGATGATTGCCTTAATGCTCCTCAACAGTTGGTCGAGATTTCTCCCTCTGATAGGTGTACGAATGTCCAAGTAGACCGTATGGTGAGTGATACCGGCAAGATTATAAATCACCACCCCACTGGGCCTGCACCATCTCCCGCTATTGTTGATGACTTTGAACAAGTACTCTCTGAGGTTAGTTATGTTTTGAATTGTCACTTCTGAGGTGTTTGTTTCCTGTAAGCATATTCCTGTTTTATAAAATCTTAACCTTATTGTACTGCATTAAATTTTGCATTTTCTGATTATTGCAGTTTCTTGGTGAAGAAGAAAATCAGAGTACAGTGGTTGATGTTTCTCCTCCTGGTAGTTGTAGGAATGCCCAAGTAGACCGTTCAGTGAGTGATACCGGTAGGATTATGAATAACCTTCCCAGTGGGCCTGCACCATCTCCGGTTATTGCTGTAGACTTTGAGCTAGCACTCTCCGAGGTTAGTTGTGTTTTGAATTGTCACTTCTGAGGTGTTTGTTTTTGTAAACATATTCCTGTTTTGGGAAATCTCAATCTTACTGCGCTGCATTAAATTCTGCATCTTCTGACTATATTTTTGTCTCTGTTGCAGTTTATTGGTGAAGAAAAAAATCAGAGCACGGTAACTAATCCGTCTTTTGGAACCAATAGACTCGTGCTGGAGGGTGATTATATTGAAATGGATGATCTTCTTGGTCCTGAGCCTGTCCAAGGCTCGAGTACCTGTCCTTCACAGCCAATTGGTGGTGAATTGTCTTTCCCTCTGGATTCTCAGTTAGGAGTCGAAGATGGGTTGAGCAATTTTGATTTGTTTTACGATACTGAGGCCATGCTTTGTAATTTGGCACCTAATGATGAACCACAGCCTCCAGCTCAGTATTCAAGGTCACAGGAAAGTGAGTCAATCCACCAACGTGACTTTGGAGTGACTTCATATCCTAGTACTCAGGAAGGTGGACCCACTAACCTAGTTGACTTTGGAGGTTATTCATACACCATGTTTCAAGATGATGAATTGGTGCACCAAGTAAACTCTGAGATGCATTCATACCTCAGGTCAGATGAAGGTGGATTAGCCAACAAAGTAGACTTTGGAATGCAATCATATGAGGAAGGCATCAGTTCAGACGGGGGCGAGATGTGGACTTATGCAGCAAATCCTTGTCTCACCAACTTCTCAGAGACACAGAAAGGCTTTGCATCCCTACCATCCTCAGGTACTTACTTGCAGTTCCCATGCTGACACTTCACCCTGGCTGAATGAAGCAATTTTTTTTAACCGAGATGCATTTTTTGAGCAGATAGCTTTTAGAAACTATTGATCTGCTGTGCGTATAGATTGATTAGCTTCCTCGTTTTAGAACATATATAATTTTCTTTTGTCCCTCGAATTTTTTCCTACAATAAGACCTTTCACCAGAGGTGGTAGAGGAAGATTGAGGGTGTTTTTAATGATTCTATGTGAAGGAGCAGCTTTTCCTTGGTCGGCTTGGAAAGCTCTTCGATATAAACTGCAGCCTCGAAACTTTTGCTAATATTAGAGTTCTGGGCATGTTCAGGTGTCACACACAACGCAAGTATCTCTACGAAATCAAATCAAAAACAAGTGGTTGATAGCTCTCAACCTTGGTCATCGACTTTGTGGTCGTTTGTGGATTCCATACCTGCTGCCCCTGCATCAGCTGCTGAGAGTGCTTTGTTGAACAAGGCAATTCAGAGAATGTCAAGTTTCAGTAGGTTACGGCTAAATTCTAAAAGTACCATCTCTGCTGGTGTAGGTAGTGCTACCAAGTCTTCTTCTAGTGCAGGTGTAGGATCCAGGATAAAGGGATACTTCTTTTTTTCATTTTTGGCTGCTTTATTTGCTATTGTATGTGTTTTTATTGGTATAAATGCCAATGTTTATGGAAAATTACATTGGCGCATGAATTTATGACTGCATTTCCTTCATGGTTTAGTGTACTGAGGGAAGAACCAATGGTAGTAAATATGTCAATTTTCAGTGTTATTATATATCAACACCAAAATTTACTCACTGGAATTTGCTTGTATAGTTTATTGCCTTGGCATTTAAATGTGTTTAATGCATGCCACTTGTGTTATCTGAAAAGGTAGTGTGGGTTCGGATAAAAAGTTTGAACCCGAACCTCAACTGGTCATGACTGGTTTCGGTTCAGTCCCAATTTGTGTAAGATTCATGACCGGGTTAAGGTTTGATTTGGTGCCACATAATTTGGTCAATTTTGATATTTTTTTACATTTACAATAATAACAAGTAATTAAAATAATTGTAAAAATATTAATAAATGTTCTAATGTATTAATGTAGGCAATGAACATAATTACAAATGTTCTACTTTTTCTACAAAGTTAAAAATAGTGTATAATTAAGGTGTATTTCAAAGAAAATGTAATTACAAATGACTGTAAATGTTCTACTTACATCTATATTATAAGAAAAAAATTAGTAAAACATTAATGCATTAATATCGAGTATAAAGGGGAGTTGATTTAGACTTGGTAAACATACTAAGCTGTCTATTTTGAAAGTTGTCTGTTTAGAGTTGTTTGTTTGTCTTCATTTTGGTAATTTAATCAATGTATTTGTGTTCATAAACATCGACGGGTGATTATCACCCATCATCATTACTTGTGTTCTTCCGGTTTATTCCCAATCCTTGCAAACACTAATTCTTAAATGAGACAGTCTCAGGTGAAACCATTTCTATTGGGCTGGTTTAATATACACTTTTTGTCTTATAATGATCACTTATAACGTTAAAGTGATCACTTATAATTTTATATAATTATTTTTTATAGTTTTTAGAGTGATTATTTATAACCTTTAAACGATCAATTACGATCTTAAAATAATTAAAGAAATAGGCTAATATATAGGTATGTCTCATAGTGAGATGATCTCATGCAAGACCAGCTATCTTCCAAATGCATATCCGGATTGTATTTGGAGCATGTCAAGATCTCTTTTCTTTTGAAACTCATTACATGCACTAAAAGCAAATTTTGTAGTAATAGTAAAGGTTAGAATAGTAAAGATATCCTTTGCAATTTTGACCAAATTAGGAATTTTAGCGCTTTTTATTTGATCATTTAAGAATTTTTATAATCTTATGGGAATTTAAATTGATAACACAAATAAGCATCCAACTCCATTGATTGAAGGTGGAGCTAGAAGAAAAGGTTATAAAATTATTTGGACTATTGATAATATTAGCATTAAGCATCCACTTCCATGGATTGATGTTACATTGATGGCACATATGTTCGTACTTTTGAAGGTGGGTACTGGTTAGTGATTTGAGGTCCCCCAATCAGACATTAGTAGTTTATATTCATAAATTTTTTTACAAAATTCAATATAATCATTCACCCATCCGCAATATATATAGGTAGATATAAAAAAACATAAAATATAACTACTTACACAAACTTTCAACCTTAAAAAATAAATCAATAATACAAGCATCACCATAAATATAAGGAATCTTTTGAAAGTATAGTAGCTACTTATTCATCATACTTAAGGGCGTATTCTTTTACACATCAATATTAAAATTACTTCATCTGATTTAAATTAGTTGCTATACATTTTATTTTCACGTAATCCAATGCATCCTTTTTATTATTAATATGTTTAGTTGTGTATATTTAAAAATTATAGAAGATTATATTATAAAAGTATGTTTTGAGATAAATCAAATAAAATTCAACATTACTATATTTTTTCTTATCAAAAAATAAAAAATAAAATAATATTGATTCACGAATACTAGTAATTACTATTCGTGTATAATGACTTTTGAACCTAAGGTATTATTAGTAATTTCATCATGTAGCATTCTTATGCATTCTAAAAAATTTGAGAACTAAAATACTTGGTCTTCATTGGCATATTAATTATGACTATAGGATAATAGATAATATTTTCTAAAAGGCAACTCAACTTCTAAATGAATATTTTTTGTCATTTATATTTTTCCTCCCTCCTTGTGCACTTAATTGTCTTTCCAATATGATCTAATAAAGGTAATACAAGCTTTATACCTTCTTGATCAGACAAATTAAGTTCTTACACAACACATTTACATCTAACATGTAAAACTCACATATTTTAAATCTTAGTAGGTGAGATAAAAAAAAAATTGTAAATGAATTTGATAGAAAATTGTATAAATTATTACCAAAAGATAAAATAGTGCAAATGAAATAACTCTTCATAGAAAGTAAATGTAAATGGGACAAATGCCGTATAATTTAATTGGTTTTTTTTGGGTATAAGATAAGCCGAGAAAAAAAAAAATAGAAAAGAGATAGCGAAAACCAAATCCAAATTTCTCCCCATGAAAGTGATATATAGTCCATCTAAGAAAAGACTATCTCAAATTGCATATATTTTTGACAACCCAAGAACCAATTTTATAACTAAACAAACTTTCGTCAATGTATTTATTTATTTCTTTTGATAAAAATCAATGTATTTTACCACTTTGCTGAGAGATTAAAACAATAATTCATGTTTCCAATCCACTTTAAAAATTAAAAAATCCCAAAGTTTAGATTTTTGAAAAAGTACCAAAAAAATACTCTCAAAATTATGGTGAAATACATAACAAAAATAGCAAACATCTATTCTTGAATAACTATTCTAGTGACTCAAAGCCCATGCCAATTCTTTAGTCAAGTAGCTTTTACCACTTTGCTACATTTTCTCATATTATTTCACCACTATTCAGGCACGTCTTCTGCAGCGTCAGGTTCATCAGTAGAAGCTATCTCCGGAAAAAATTCATCGCCAGGAAACATTTGTCGATACATCTGCAGGTAACATTATCAACCAAACAAGTTAGTGCAAAAACAAAAGAATGCTTCCCCGGCACCAATTCTCTCAAGTGGAAGCGCCAATAAGGCACACATCTTAGAACATCATAAATTCGGTGCAGTTACAAAGTTTTACACATACTGCCGCAATCAAATAAGGGCCAAACAGGTCTAGCAACAACGAAAAGAAAATGTATCTTCTATACTAATTATATGCTTAAGAATCCATCTTTTGTAAACGAGTAGATCTACCTTCTCGGTAGTATCAATGAGGTTACTATAGCTCAAGTTTCCATCAGGTGAGGGGCTGATGCTGATAGTATGAACTGATTCCTGAAATGAAGCAATAAAGCTAACTGTTTTATTATATGATGGGGAAAGTAAAGTAGACAACAAAAAAGGACGAACTGTCAGCTACTACACGAAAAGCTAACGAGAAGAACAACATATCCACAAGCCACCCCAGTAAAACCCCAGAAAAGGAATATCTTTATCACTTACAGGGGACTCTTCCAAGAAAGAGTTCTAATCGAAAATTTGAACATACCGAGTGCTAATTATTGTAAGCGTAGCACCACTACATTCATTTCTCCTTTGAAATGCCAAGGGTATTTCTGACAAATAAAATGTCTTGGTGCAAAAGGGCAATATCTTTAACTTGCTAGGTAACCATTAATTTCTTAGCTGCAAAAAGGATGAGGCACCCTTAGAGCGTTAAAGGTAAGAAAGAAAACTAATCCCATACAGTGGTCAAGTAATGTGGAAGTCCTGGATGAACATCATATGTCGAAGACTAGAATAAACGTTGTCAAAAGATTCATTGTAAATAAGGGTCAAATAAGAAGTCTAGTTCAAGAATCCGAGAAAAAGGTAAAAGAGGGAAAGTATATTGTCAAAGGTCATCAAAGGCATCATCCATATGCAGATAAGATTAAGTTCAAGTACTTAAAGAAATCAAATGAAAGTCCAAATGCCGAGATAAATGATGAACAAAAACCAAGTAATTACAATGCAGATTAAAAAGTTAATCTTGGCTAAATATGCCAATCTACAAGAGAGAAAATTGCATCCAAGAAGAAATTACTATGGTCATTGACGTCAAGCTGTAAAAAGTCCTCATTATGCTCATTACGTGGATGATTACGGGATTAAAGAGGAGAGTTGACACTCTCTTAATTCAGTATCAAGTCATTGCAATGATAAACTTCTCCCTCAATTTTACATAATCACATGCAGTCTTCTCCAGCTAGCAATCTGATGATGCAGGTTATTAAGATCATCCCCTCTTACCGATTTCTCAAATCTCCCCTCTCCTTCCATTCCTTCTCATGGCCCTTTGTTTATTTTATTTGTAAAGGGATCACCATTGCAACTTGCGAGCCTCCGCAGGACTTTAAAAACCATTTTCCTCCAACTTTTCTCATGTAATCGCTATTGTGTAATATCTACCCTTTCGGAGACAGCTCGTCTAATCTAATGTTTGACTACTAACAGTAGCCTTAGCTAGTTGTTGATTTTGATTTAGTATGAAGTTATTCACCAAAGCTTTCTTCATAAGACAGATACATTAAAATTTTCCTGTTATTTAAGTGTTAAAAGACATTGGCTAAGCAAGAAGTTGAAGATGAAACAAGAGGTGCGAGAACAAGAGAAAACTGTAAGAATTTTTTTTTTTTGGGGGGGGTTGGGGGGGGGGGGGGGAGGGAGAGAGTTGGTTTATGCCTGGATGTGATATGATTATCAAAGAAGAAATGATAGGAAATTTCAAAAGGATAAAAATTAAGGATTTAACCAAATGAGGTCTGAGCAACAATAAGCTACCAAGTAGATACAATAGAGTAAAAAAAACCAAATTTGGATCAGAAGTACAACAAAACACTAGTAGTACCATAGAGACTGAACTAGATATTGATCAGAAAGACACTTCTGCTAAAAAGGTTCACAAAAAAAAGCTTAAAAAGGAAGCTTTAGTTCTAAAGCAGAAAGAACCTACAGAAATTATGATCTGGTTGAGAGAAAGTGGGTTGGAAATCACAATTGTCACTTTTACTCTCTAGCCCTTTAGTTGGGATTGACAAGTGTAAGATAAAGGAAAAAGTCAAACCTCTGTTATTTCCTGGATAAACAAGGCAGTCCAGATGAATGCAGGATTTTGTTCTTCAGTAACACCACTCTGAGTCGCAGAATTGTCTTTAGGGTCTTCAGAAGGGTCCGTTTCAGAAATAGATTGCGTACATAAAACATTCATTGCAGCAGTTAGCAAATTCTTCCCTTTGCTGGCATCATCACATAAAGTGGAGAGATGAAAAACAAACCTGTAGACAAGAAGCACATGAGACATCTTGAAATTAGAGGAAGTGGAGTTTACATCTGAAAGAAATATAGCTTAAAAGTTGAATATATCAAAAAAGTAGAAGTACTTACGTACTATTATTTAAGCTATTAAAAAAAAATGTAGCATAATTACCAATTAATTGCACAATTATAGGGGCTATATCAAATACTTTCAGAGAACAAGACAATGCAAACCATCAACTATTACCCACGTATGAAGTAAACAATAGAGTGAAGAGTCCCAGATATTTTCTATGTTTGCCCAACTTTTCAAACAAACAGCAAGATATCCAGTTCATTTGTAGAGGGAAGGTAATTTTGACAGCATGATTACAAAAGGCTCATCCAAGAAACAAGGAGACCCGAGAATAGAAGTAAAGCATTGACTAATTAATACTGATTTCTAATCTAAAACGTCTATTGTAGAAAAGCTGTAGCAGGAGCTGATTCCCTAAATCATTAAAAACACACCAGACACACTAGACAAGCAAAGGTATTTTTGACTTTGAAACTTACATGCCAACAGGCCACACTGCTGAATTGCTGCATAGTTGGAGAGCTCTGACTGTTGTTACCTGCTCAGGGTACAAAGCTGAGGAAAAACAGTGAGACAATATTGTCCACTCAAACAATACATGAACACGAAAGAAAGGACATACAATCTTACATCTCGGGGGAAACACTATCAAAAGGTTAGAAGCATCTGATTGTGAGGCATCTGCCTTCAATGATGTCCTTGCAATGCAAATTCCCCTTGCCACCTTTTTCACATCTCTTATGATGGAATTCTGAGAGCCTCCTTGTTCGCCACCCAACCTAGACAAAGCCAAAGCTTCAGGAACTTCAAAATTGGGGTCGATAAGCAATTGCTGACTGAAGATATCCTGACCAGAAGCCAATCGCACACCTTTATATTTCCCACTACCCTGCAGTATTCAAACAACAGAAAGTGCAGTCCTATAATGAAGAATTTCCATTACAAACAGAGCAATTAGTTGCACAAACAAAACTGATCAAATATCCACACCTTATCTGCAAGCAAAGCTGTTACTGGCATTCGTAGTACCTGTAAGATCACAAATCAATTAGTAGCAGCCAAGCATGAAATTACTACCTTCATTAAAGAATGTATCAAATTCGTAACAGACAAAAACAAAGAAAATATCAACTTGGACAGAAATGACCTCAAAATTGGCTCTCACAGCATCAGAAAACACTGGACATAGAGTGAAAGGCCACTCAAATAGGGTCGGTTTTTGAAAAATTAGAAACATGAGGTCATATTAATCAGGATCAATGCCATTTAAGATAACCACGCACACTAATTAAATAAATTTACGAGTGTGAAAACACAATCAGCAGCAATCCTTGATTTGTCAGCTTATCATAGATGAGCAGCCTAGTTACTTTTGAACTTTTTTCATTAGTAACGTGAGCTTCCAATTATCCAACAAAATATGTGCTCACATATTGAACTTGAAAAATACTAATAATTCTAAACCATCACAACACATCCAGTCGCCTCTTAAGAAACTAGTGACAAAAGAAACAGGGGTGGAGGAAGATATCTAACCTTCTCCACACAGTTGAAACGAAAAATACAAATACGCTATTAATTCTTATCCCCAAGTATTGACAAAAAATTCCAATATGATGTATAAAGACCACTTTACTGTTTTCAGCAGATAAAAAAGCATAAAAGAAAAGGCAGCATCATTATAACATGGCACTACAGAATTCTGGCTGATCATAAACTCAATGCTAATGATAAAAAAAGAGTTGAGGCAAACATATGTAGCAGGTAAGTTGCGTTTAAAAAATGATCAAAGCAAGATGAGACTATCTAGTTAATACTCTCAAGCACCTACATATATGCATCCTTTGACAGCAGCACGACGGCAAAAAGCTTGTGGCAACTCTCCTTGGCCATACATAGGATATAACATAGCACCTGGTGCATTTGGGAATCTTAAACAAGATGAAGATAGTTCACGAGGCAGATAAACAAATTCAGCCTTAGTCATATTCAAACAGGGAAAAGAGGATAAGAGAGGCATTACATTGTACTCAGTAAATTTTAAAAACATTTACCTCCCCTTTGATGAATGATACAAAGCTAGACGACCAATACCATCCTTTGTCTTGAGCAAATCTTTACAGACTTCTAAATTTTCTTGGTCATATTCTGCAAGTGCTATGGCATACAGAATAATCCTAAGAGGAGATAAAAACAACAGTTTTAAGTACAACATATAGGCAGATGCCAAAGCACATCCAACTTTAAATCAACTTTAACCGAGAAAAATATCTCAAGAAACCTAGTCAATCTGCAATGAGTCAAAACCTCAAAAAACTAAGCACGTCTAATAAGTGCGAATGCTATCAAGACTCAAGACCCGTTCGCTATAACTTATTCTGTTTCATTCATTTTGTTCAGCTCAATTCAATTACCTATTCAACACAACTTTTTTACACATGTTTTCACTATTCATTCACTTCAGTATTTAATCCAAAGGCCCTTAATGTCAAGATTTAGGAGATCAAGTTGTAAACATCATCACAAAAAATCATTACTTAAATTATTTAGATCCATCTGAAACATAAAGTGGGATGAAAAAGATCGAAAGTATAAATGATAACTAAAGTAAAGACATATATAGCAGCAAAAGCATTAAGAGCAATATATATTTACTAACAGATATACAGCTCAAAATTAACTGTTTGGAAATGGTATAAATGTATGGCCTGGTTAGACTGTGCTTTCAGGCTTCCTCACTCAAAATTCAAATTTGAATTATGAACATAATGAACAAAACAGGTTCTAGTACAAAAGCAAAGCCTAGATCAAGGAACTAATATTCAAAGCTCAACTTCGAATGTATATGACACGTATTTTTGACCTTTGGTGATACACTTTTAAATCAGTCATTGCTCTAAACACTATAAACGGTTACATTTCCTTGCAAACAAATATTAGCTACCTATATGTAGCGTAATGGGGTGTGGATCATACTTAGAGCATTGTATGAAGGGTCATGGTCATGTATGAAATGAACAACAGAGCTTGAGCTACAAGTCTTAGAAGACCAACTAGAATAAATCCTCAAAGCACAAAGAAATCTGTGAGAGTGGTTTGTAGCTTTGTGCTCCACTAGGTTGGCAATAGCGATTATACAAAGGAATCAAGGTTTAGTTTAATTCAAGTCTTCCTTGTTTTGTAGCTTGAGTTCTTCATTTATAGAATAAGCCAGGCATGCTTACAACTCCTATCATAGGCCTAACTACAAGACTCATTTATTCTTTAAGACTCCGCCTCTAATCACACAACGTTTGATGATGGAAAAGATTTAAAGATTGAATCATTATATGAGGTTGTATAAGAGTTGGATGAATGATGGAGACTTTAGAGGAGTTTGGGCTTGTAAAAAATAAGTAAAGATTCATAGAGAACTAGTGAATCTAGGGTTAGGGTTTTGGAGTTCGAGATCATGATATATGATGAATATGGTTGACGTTTGTAGTGTTTTGTGCAGGTGATGGCAACTTGGATGGTGTGGAAGTGGAATTTTTTGTGTGGAGTTAGGATAGGTTGACAAACTCAACTTGAATTCTGATACAGATACACTACGAAATCAAAGCTAATGTTTCCAAGAGCACAATAACTTTGCTAAAGGGTTATAAGCTTGGAGCCATGGACGACTTTCTTACTCACAATCCTAAAAGAGTAATATGTCCAAACACGAACATAATGTTCTCAAGGTTTTTTATCAAGAAATTCACCATCATATTCCATTCCACCGAATGAATACTAATAGTAAATCGGAATATCGCACAAGCATTGTCTAAAAAATCAGATAAATGCTGAAAAAATGGAAAAGCTAATTTCTTTAACCTAGACTGATTAGTCAAAATGATAATACTCCCTCCTATTCACCTTTCCTTATTAATTCAAGTCATTCTAAATGTCTCATTTCTATTTTGAGTATATTAACATTACCCATTTACCCTCACTAAAATTAATTTTTTCACGCCTTTACCCTTACTAACTCCACTTTATCCCTATTAAAATTCAAAAATATTACACAATTTCTCTTTCTTATGTGGTCCATTTAACAAGCAAAATATGGTAAAAAGTCAAATGGGACACTTTGGATTAAAGCAACAAACACAGTGAAAAGTCACATATGGACACCTAGCTAAAAGTTGGGGTTGGACGTGACATATGGTCTTATTGTTCATGTCCACTTGGAGTCATGGTCAACTTCTTATAGTTTCTTTCTCATAAATCTTTAAATGATATTTTCAGTCATTCCTGTTGTTGAGCATCCACATGAACATTTAATTTTCCAGAATTCTATTTTCCATGTATCCATGAGCAAATCTAGCCTTGAATCACTCATCTTGAGATTAAAGCAATAAACCAATCCTAATTTCAGTCGATTCGACTCAATCGTCCAGTTTGGCGCCACCGTGGATGTTTACGCCTATTCACACAATCACACGTTTTACCCTATGGGCTTGATAATCTTTATTTTTTATCATGAACTCGAACTGGCATTGGATATTTCTTAACTCGAATCCATCATGGTTTGGGCTTGAAAGTTCATCACTGGACGTACATAGGATTGGATGAATTTCCTAGCCGTTTTCCTTCCTTATGGGACCTCCAGTCTTAGGCTTGTATTTTTCTACATTTGTATGACATTTTCCCATTATAAAAGTCTATTGCTGCTAAATTCACTCTAAATAGCAAAAGTGCTTGTAATGTAAGAAAAGAAGCCTAGAGCAAGCTACGAACATCTATAAAGTAACACTAGCTTATCACAACAAAAACAAATCCAAAGCGGCAAAGCCATAATATCCAATAATCAACATTTTAAGCAGAAACTGTCAATAGAGATTCACTAGCAAACACTCTAATGCAAAATGATACTCCATCCATTCCTTTTAGTTCTATATTATAGAATATTCTAGGAGAGAAAAAAAATCAAACATAATTTTTGAGAGGTATATAGAATTTTGAAGTTAGAAGCTAGAAACTAGAATATATTTAGATTCCTCTTAATGTATAGTTTTTAAATATTTATTTTAATTGTTTTCTATAATAGTACTCATAGATATTGAGGTTCAAATATGGGTTTTGACATCTGAGAAAATCAAAACGAACAAACAAAAATGAAATAGATGGAGTGTCTTTTTTAAAGGTTCTCCAAGGTGTTGAGCTTATCCACGGCCATGTGCCAAGAAAACACTCTAATCTTAAAGGAGGCCTTAGATTTTCAAATCTTAATGGCTAGAGGAAATGAGGCGGATTATGAAGAGGTTGAGATAAACAAAATAAAAAATGTACAAGAGAACCTCAAAGAAGTGTCGCGATTCCAAATCCTAAAATATGGGTCTGAGGAGGCGTGAAAGCTTTTTAAAATGAAAAGAAGCTTAATGAGAGATTCAAAGTCTCTTTCAAGAGGGTCATGTCTAAAGCAGGAATTACATGTGACTTAGCCTTTGTCATTTGGGTAAAGGATGCAACATAGTCATTATGTCTAGTGGATGAGTTAAATAATCTAGGAAAAAGACCTTTAAGAGGTTGATGAGCAACCCAGTTATCCTCCCAAAATCTAACATTCTCTCTCAACCCTCACTGGTGCATAATTCGTTACAATAACATGGAAGAAAATCAACGTCTCTTTCTCCACAACAAGTTTGCCTGGACCATGTGGATGAGATTATTTAGCGCAAAAATTAAGATTTCTTTCGAACGAGATTCTTTGGTTTTGGTACTAAGGGTCACCTTAATAATTCTTTGGATATTTGTTTCCTCGCCATTCTTAGGTCCATTTGGATGGGAAGAAATAGTAGAATATTAGGGATAGAGCTCTTTCTTTAGATGTTTGGGAGAGAGCTAAGTTCCTTAGACACATTTTAAGCTAGATCCAATGGATTGTTCCCATATTTTCCACTTGA
This sequence comes from Amaranthus tricolor, assembly GCF_026212465.1. Classification (NCBI taxonomy): domain Eukaryota; kingdom Viridiplantae; phylum Streptophyta; class Magnoliopsida; order Caryophyllales; family Amaranthaceae; genus Amaranthus; species Amaranthus tricolor. The sequence goes on from NC_080055.1 coordinate 24,385,640, forward strand.
TGATCTTTGTAGTAATGAATGGAGAATCATAATGTGATTTTCTCATTCTTTTATTGGATTCCTCACTATAGTTATTAAAATAGCGATTTTGATCTACCATTCTACGATTTGATGATCCAAAAAACAGTGAACGATTGAGATCATAGGTATAATCATAGTATTGGTAGAATCTTACGATTCTAACTAAAACAAATTTTCGAGATGTAGAATCATAACACAATTTCACGATTCTACGATCCAATGATCCGATCCAATATATTTAGTCTCAACTATTACTAATTTTTGGTATCAACTAACTCTAATAATTTCTTTTACATACACTTAAAAAATAACTCAAACAGCACTTGAATTCACAAGTTTAAATTCTGAAATGAATAATTAATACTAGGCACTAAATATTTTAGCATATACTCCCTCCGTCCCGATGAGAAAGCACCCATTTTGTTTTGGGTAAAATTTAGTGGAAAGTGAAAATTGGTTGACCATTTTGTTTTGGGTAAAATTTAGTGGAAAGTGAAAATTGGTTGGTGAATAAGACAAAAACAAGTGGATGATAGGAACGAGCGGTTATGATGGAGAGAGAAAATAAGTTTGTAGACGAGATTTAAAGAAATAAAGTGGGGTCATCGCCATAAAAAGGAAAGGGTGCAAAATGAGTGGAACAACCTAAAATAGAAAGGGGTGCAAATTGAGAGGCATGGAGGGAATATAAGTTTACTTGTAGGATCAAACGATTCTACGATTCGATCCTACCGATTTGATTGTATATCTTTAAACGATTCCAAGTAGAATCTCGATTCTAATTGCTTTGACCTCACCCTTATCCTTGTATGTTGCTCTTCGTTTAACAATAAATTTATCCTTATCAAAAAAGGGGGAGAGGATGGAGTTGCTATCATCTATTCACAGAGTAATGATTTCAATTAAACTGAATTTTATCACACAAGTGACAAGCAATAATCATAACTCTATCTACATTCATCACAAACAAATAAATTGAAGGAATTAGGATATAAATGTATGAAGTACCGTTTAAATTTAGGAGGCAATTTCTTGTCCAAAAAATCAACAAAAGGAGACTCTAAATCTTCATCTGAAATAACATCAGCTGCTTGTCCACTCAAATAATCTCTAACAAGCTTAAAAAAAAGACCCAACTTAGTCTTCTCAGTCAATTTCAAATTCCCAACTGCGAAAACGGCATTTCTATCATCTGGTACATTCGAGAATGTGGAACTCTCAGCATCATAAAACAACACGGCATCAACACTCTTAAACTCCATATAATGACTAACACCAGATTTAAGCAACAAATCAATCGCTGAATCAGCGCAGAATAAAACCCTAGGTCCCGAAACATCGAAGCAAAATCTCTGAGCTAGAGCCTCCAATTCGTTAGGTAAAGGAGAGATCTCGATCCCCGAGTATAAAGAACGAGAAGTTAGAGAAAGTACATCGAATTCTTCGGAAATGGTAGAAGATAGAAAAGGTCGAGAAGGAGGAGAGAGAATGAATGAGGAAAGGTTGGGAGGAGAGAGAGAGGAAAAATGGGAGCCATAGAAAGGGTTAGGATCGAGATGAAGGACAGATTTTCCGGCGGTTGAAGCGGCGGCGGCGATGATTGATTGGGGCAATCCGGTGCCGATTACGATCAGGTCAAAATTAGTTGGGTCTACAGGTGGGAATTCCGGTGGCGGAGATGGAGAGGATTCCGACGCCATTGTTGATGTTTTTGGAGTGACAAAATTGAAGATGAGAGATTACTTGGTTGGTTAATGTAGTCAAACAACCAACTACATACCTTATATTTGACTAGGCAATTTAATATGTTATATTGATTAATTATATATTGAAATATACAAATTTAAAAATCATAAAAAGTTAATATTATAAAAGTATGTAACTAAACGATTCAAACAAAATTCACTTGATTATATTTTTTCTTACACATTAGTCGCAATTTATAAAATAAGTTTAAACGATAAATAGAGTTTATAACTATAATATGGCAAGTATTTTAGAACTGGAAGTATGTTAGCTATCGGTTAATCTAGTGGTTGATAACTTTTTGTTATTTGATACACCGCCTACTCAAAAGATTGTTTATCTCTTACTACTACGGACTTACGCGTAGGAGCTTCTTATGCTACCCCAAATTAAAAAATAGATGACTAAAAATAGAAAAACTCTCTTGTTTAACCGTTCTAATTAGTTGTTATTATCTACTAAATTTATATTAGATTTTGCTGTAAAATTAAGTTGTTTGTTTATAAAAATTAAAGTGAGTTAGTTAATTTTTTAACTTTTATTATTAGATAGTTTTTGACAAAAAATTATTTAGTTTTCAAAAATATTTTTTATTTAATAGTTTCAACCATTTTTCCAACACATTTATATTATTTACTAAACAAAAACAATAATATATTTAAAAAAGTCTCACCAAAAATCTAGTCTAGTCCGTAGTCTCAGTTTCATCATACTCATCTCACTTGCCAATACAAATTCTATTAGGCTATTAGTATAAATCGCTGTTGGGAAACTAAGAAGTCAGAACAAATACTCAACAAATTCTTGTATATACCAATCTCAATACGAGGAGAACCCATAATTAGTAAAAAAATAATTACTTTAAAGAAAAATTAACATTAATAATTTAGATTATTAATTTTATGTTTATATTTAGATTATTTTTTCTAAAAATTCAACATTTGACCTTAATTCGCTTTGAATAATCGACCTTTGTTTTAATTTGCCGACAGTATACCCTACCTATTAATAGTAATTTGGTATATTATAGACAAATATATGACAAAAGTTATTAGTAAATAATCCAAAATTAAAATTATTCACGATAAATGTGTAAAATATTATATTATTAATATTAATTTTTTCCACCTTTATCGTTATAATTGCTCACTTTCAGATGATAAAAAAGCACTTTTAGAAATATAAGTGTACATTTGACTACAGTCCGGACCATCTCGTTTGAGAACTCGTAAAAGTACTCTTTTCAACTTAACATATAAAACTAAACGAAGCTAAAAATGCGAAGGGCTAGAGAAAGAAGGTAGCCGTAGCAGAGCAGCCATTATTAAGCATCGAGCATCGAGCATCGAGCATCGAGCATCGAGCATTGAGCCGTTGGCATCCATGGATTCCCGAATGCAACGCTACAAATTTGCTTGGAGAATCTTCATGATTGCTAACTTTGGTGTTGGAGGTTTGCACTTCTCTCTCTTTCCTCCTTTTCTCTCGCTGCTTATTTTAATTTCAAGTTATATTTGGTTTCTGCTAATGTTAATTTCTATTGAAACACATTTATTGGGTTCGCTATTTCTTGTTTTGCTGTTTCCTATGAGTTCTTATTGGTTATTTCTTGTTTTGCTGTTTCTATTTGGACAATGCCTGATGAATTATGAAGGAAATTGTTTCTGAAATTAGGTCACCAGGGAATGATTACTGAATACTGATCTTCATTGACACTTATTTACTTTTTGTTCACTGAAGTATATTTCCCTAATTCCCCAAATCCTTTCCAGAGAATTTGTACAGGCTGAGGCAGGTAAGGAGGGAGTTAAATTGAGTAGATGTTGAGAATCAAACCTTATTCCAAGGGTGTAAAGGAAATCCCTTAATTACTATGCAAATCTATGATTCTCAATTAATTCGCCCAAATCTTAAATAGTAGTATTTTAATAGATTATCGAATTTTTGAAACTAAAAGAAAAACGATTATGAGAAGAAAAATCTAGACAACGCTTGAAGAAAGAAGCTGTTGGAGGATCTTTTACGTAATTTGGTGAAGACCTACCTAAAACTTTAACCCTTATGGACTTGTCTAGGAAAATATTTAGCATTAGTAAAGAAGATGCGGAAGGTTGTTGAGCATGAACAACAGTTTTGCTACCTATATTTGATTACTGATACTTCCTTTTATCTTTGCAAGTGTCTCATTTAGGATTTTGCATTATTCACCGATCAATATTATTTGTATTTTATTCTTAATCTATAAGTTAAAACATAGTCAAGTGAGATTTTGTTTGATTCATCTCAATGTAAATTTTATTAACATCAACTTTTTATAATTATTAATTATACACAATTAAAGATATTAGGATTAAATTAGTGCATTGGCAAGTGTGCAGAAGCAAATGAGACATTTAAAGTGGATAGGAGGAAGTATATGTTAGCCACTATTTGAATATCGTTCCGTTAATGTTTTTTTTGTGCCCATTGTGTCCTATAAATGGGGATTAAGTGTAAGTGATGAGAAGAAGAGTGAGCGCAATAGAAATGCAAGTGCAAGTTGCGAGTGAATAAAGCTCCTGACAAAAGTAATAGTGTGTGAGACTCGCATTACACTATTAATTGCCAATGCGTGCACTTTTATATGTGACGTTGCGGTGTAAGAGAAGTTATTCGTTCACTTGTGAGCTTTGGGAACAAATGAACAATTAGTGATAAGTGTGTGTGAGGGTGATGTAAGGCTACTATTTGTTCAAAATTTGTTCAAAATTCAAGTCTACCTTTCGATGGGTACCTTGGCTACTATTTATAGGTATGCTTATAAGGCTTCATACCTAACCTAGAATTTAACTAATGTAATCCCTGATTAAAATACCTTAGGAAACACTATTAAGTACTTGTCAATGGTTATACATTCTAACTTCTAAGGAGAACTCCTACAACTTAAATTTTTCTAGACCTATATCCATCCATGCAAGGAGGATATTACATCAACTTTTAAGCACTTATTAACTTTAATGAAATCATTTTAACGATGAACATTACTAGCTCTCATTAGTCGTGAATACGCTCTAACAACCCTCTAATTTATTTCCTTAAAACTGTGCAATAAAGGACAATCATTACTACCCTAGGATGTTTAACTTAACTAAGATGAGTTAAGCTCTTATTACATGCGAAAATTAATCTTTTCTGAGTATGGACAACCTAAATAATGTTCATGTTTATCATCATTGAGCCCTTGCATTCATGGCTCATTACCCCTCTCCCATCCTGATGCTTTTAGATCCCATATTGAAGTTTTTCTTATAATGCTTCATCAGCTGGCATCTCTTTGATTTCTACGACTGTATGAGAGGCTGTGGCCTGAGAGAGAAACTCTCCAGTCTTCTCTTTGTTACCGACATTAGCCAAGTAATTAGCATTAAGATGACTTTGGTAACTTTGACTTCAATGAGCAACTGAAATGTTTCCCTTGGACTTGCTCTTCAGCTACATGTGCATGATCATTGGAAGAGTTAGGCTTAACTGTTACTTCTTTGTAATTGCTTGGAATCTCTTCATTGATCGCGAACTTGCTTGAACTTGGACTGAATTGTGCGTCGTTCTACCTTTAACGTGAAACATTAAGAAGCTCGATATGCTTGAACCGGTCTTATCGGCCAAAAAAGGTTACAAAACAGCATTAAACGATTCATTAGTTTTGAAAACCATTCCAAAACGGCGTTGAGTTAACTCGGATGCGTTTTTGCCCCATGTTTCAACAGCAATTGTTGAGTGTAGATGCTGAGAAGAGTGTGTCTTATTAGTGTTAGCATGTTTCTTTTTCTTCTTGTTCCTTAATGCTTTCAAGATCAATACTCAACTTCCAATTTTGATGCCTTCTAAATTGATAAAAAGTCAATTAGTTCAAAGTTCAAACTATTTTCTGCTACTCAGATTCTTATTGGGACAGTAGTTGATTTCAACCATTAGCCTTCAGGTCACAGTGCAAAAATGCGGTAACAGTTACAATTGCAGTATGACAAAGTGAGGCGTTAACGAGAGTGATGCGTGGTCGTAATGCCAAATATTGGCCGGAATTTTGAGATATCCCTCAATCCGGCATAAAATGCGGTTTTTGACACCTTGACAGCGTGGAGTAATATCGGTCGATAAATTTGACGACCTTGACTTTTTATCAATTAGGAGAATCACTTATGTGTTAATTCGTCAAATTAAATTTTCTGTGATCCATTTTTTTTTTCTGTAGCTGCCAATATGTTTTAGGAGCGACGCTGACTAACGTTCAATCCATCAAATGCACAGCTTATATCTTTGCAATGGCAAAAAGGAAAGGTGGAAGTTCAAAAAGCGAAAAACATGAAAAAGCTCCACCACCTACTGAGACCAGTGTACCGACTGTGGTGTCCTTGGCGGAGCCAGAAATTATACCAACAACCCCCATTGCAGAGCTTGTTAAGGTGCATGAGCCTATTCCTGAAGATCAGCAACGAGACCTTTTCAAGTGGATACTTGACGAGAAGAGAAAGCTTAAACCCAAGGACAGAAGTGAAAAGAAACAAATCGATGATGAAAAGGCAATTCTGAAGCATTTTATACGTGCAACATCGATCCCTCCTTTTTAAATTTTCTTCCCTATAAGAGCCAGCCGTTCTGTTTTTTCTTGAAGGCTGCTTGTCCGGATGTTGTGACTTGATCTCAGGCGAGATCCATTTTCTCGGTTGCTCCATTCCTTGTAGTTTCGAGATGCTGCGTGCATTTTGCAATTGAATGACACATAAGGCGCGAGAAAAGTTATATGGCCGAATTGTAGTCGAGATAAAGATGTTGAGAACGTAGCAGATCTCAATCTCAAGTTTCGGCCCATTCGGAAGCCATATGATTGATCGTAGCACGCGAATGTGAAAAGAACAATGTCACAGGCAGGCTTGTGAAATGGAGCTAAATAGATTGGGGCTAAAATAGGCTTATCTTGCCTTACTGTGGCCTGTTTTTGGTTTTGTTTGTACATTGTACCAAATTTTTGTATGGTGGATTTTGCATCTGACTTGACCAGTTGATTTTATCAATAAATATGAAATTTGATTTTAAATACGCTAGTGAGAGGTTTGCATCAGCTAAATTATCAAATTTTAGCATTATATATTGACCATGCTATTTTTTATTGTACCTAAATAATTAAAAATTGTTCAATAAGATATTTTACTGAACACCCATCTCCTACTTTGAGCTTTGACAATATAATTTTTCAAGGAAAAATGCTAATATGCTTGATTTAAATTAAACGGTGTTCCAACTAGGGATGGTCATGGGACGGGTTTGGAGCGGGTCTGGCCAGATCCGGACCCGGATCATGACCCTAAAGGTCCAAAATTTTCAGACCCAGACCCAGACCCTTCGGATCTGACGGGTCTAGGGTCTTTGATGGATCCTTAATGGGTCTTAAACAAAGTCTCTTTGATTGTCAAAATTGAACCTTTTGCGAGTCTTTTTGTATTTTTGTAAGCAACTTATTCTCGTATTACAAACACTTGTTCGAGTCTATGAAATTCAAATACAAAATAATTACTAAAAAGTAAAAAAATATTTAATTGTATAGGGTCCGAGTCCGGGTCTAAGGGGCGGGTCTAGGGTCTGGGTCCGGGTCTGTGGGATCCGGACCCGAATCCGTCAAATATTTTCTGGATCCAGATCCGACCCGAATTCGATGGGTTTCAAAAAATAAGATCCAGACCCTTAAAAAGGAGCAGATCCAACAGGATCTTGGACCCATGACCATTCCTAGTTCCAACTATTAAAATACTTAAAACTATCTTCCAAACCTTGATTAGAAGAGACATTAATTAGTACACCATGTTTTAAATTACCTTGAATCCCAAGAAATTGGGGAAATGAACACATGTTTAATAAAAAAGCCAATTGTTTGTTGTTTCTCTTGATTCTTTACTAACGCTAAATAATGCCATCAAAATTGCATTTGAACTTAAAGACAAAGTTTTGACTAAAAAACAGTAAAGGCAGAAAAATTCGTAAAATAATTTAATAAAGGCTTAAAAACTTGTAAAATAATTTCATAAAGGCTAAAAACTCGTAAAATAATTTAATAAAGGCTTCTTTAAAGTCCACCAGCATGTTTCTAGCCCTCCATATTTATGTAGATAAAGGCGCATTTAAAGATTGAATGACCTAATAGAGGTTTCCATCAATTGACGCAACGAGCCTCGACTTATTGCACAAGTCTAGCAGCAAGTTGGATAATAATAGTAAACTAGCTGGTGTCTTTGAGAAGCATAGTTTTATTAAATTTTCAGCTCATTTTATATGAGACCATCACACTGAGACGATCTTAAGACAAGAAGCCCATAAGATAAATGTTTCTATTATTGGCTATTTAATTCAAGTATGAGATATGTCTTATAGTGAAACCATCTCATACAAGAATTTGCGTTAAATTTTCCGATATATTTGTATCATTTAAGAAATTAAAACTTTAAAAAATAAATTTTATATCATAATTATATCTTATTTCGCTCTGAATTGTTGTATACATTACATACATTGTATTTGCATTGTGCGTGCATATAATTGCGAAAATCAAATTCATGACAAATAAATCACAACATAAGCCAAAAGTCAAAGACATAAATATTAGTCATAATAACAATGACATCATCATTGAGTTTTGGAAATCATTGAGTTTTAGAAGAAAATTTTTTATTAAGGTTATTGTTGGAAAAGAGTGACTCGAACAAGATGCCAGGCAGAGAGACCTCCGCTGGGCGCGGAGTATGTACTGATCAGGTCCGCGGGGCGCGGAGTTGGTTCTGCTCCTTTTCACAGTTCGCGTAATGACGGTTTCTTGGCACGTTTTTTGGCCGGTTATTCTTAGTTTTTGACGGTTTCTCTTGTATTTTCTTAACCCTAATTTCTTTTATTGTGAGGTATAATATATGAAGGCCCCATGTAATTAGAATTAGAAAGAGAATGCAATGCAAAACATAAAGTGAGGAAAACTAAGAGAGAAAAAGCTTGGAGAGCCATTGTTGTGGTTTCTCGTGTTCATCTTGTAATCTCCCGGTTTATAGTGAAAAGTTTATTCTCGGTGCCGGTGGATGTAGCTATCACGTTGATAGTGAACCACGTTAATTTCTCGGTGTGATTTTTTTTATTGTTTGTTTGAATCTTTATTGTTTCATTATTGTTTTCGATCTTTGCTTCCGCTATCGCACAACAGTTATAACTAGGGATGGTCATGGTCTGGCCAGACTCGGACCCGGACCCTTTTATTTTTTATGGATCCAGACCCGAATCCGGATCCTTAGGATCCAAAATTTTCAGACCCAGACCCAGACCCTACGGATCTGACGGGTCTAGGGTCCTTAATTGTTCCTTAATGGGTCTTATACAAAGCCTCTTTAATTTGTCAAAATTGTACCTTTTGCGAGTCTTTTTGTATTTTTGTAAGCAACTTATTGTCGTATTACAAACACTTCTTCGAGTCCAACAAATTCAAATACAAAATAATTACTAAAATGTAAAAACACTTGTCTAAATACATGATTAAAAATCAAATATAAAAGACTAAATGAGAAACATAGTGAATCAAGTGAATGAGAAAAAAATTAGGGACTTAGGGTTACTAGATTGAGAATGAGAACTTGAGAAGGCAATCAAGTGAATCAAGTAATCAACTGATCAAGGGCCCAAGGCATTATATTATTATATATTAATAATAAAAAAATTAATATTAGAATTTAAAAATCAGAAATTCATAATATAAAATTTAAAAGTTTAGGGTTCGGGTCTCCACCTTAGGACCCGGACCCGGACCCGGATCTGTCAAATATTTTTTGGATCCAGATCCAACCTAGATCCGATGGCTCTCAAAAATTTAGATCCAGACCCTTAAAAAAGGGCGGGTCCGGAGCGGGTCCAACAGGATCCTGGACCCATGACCATCCCTAGTTATAACACTTAAGCAATATTAATTAGTGATGATGTCAGCAGTGTTTTGTTTTAGCAATAGTTATAGATTATAAATAGATATGAACTACTCTGACTAAAAACCATCTCAAGTTCTCAACTATTTAATTCATATATAACACGTCTCACGGTGACACAAATTTAGTGAGTAAATATTGATAAAAAAAATTGATGAACTCTATGAATTATCTTATTAGCCTGAAGAATGTGTAGTAACTTTGCTGTTTCTTGTTGCACCCGCTTAATTGAAAAGGTCCTTTTACGTTATAGTGAATGCAAACAATACTATATTTACATTAATACAGTATTTGTACGTATTTAAAATAATTAGAATGTTAACACAAATTTGCGTGTATCTCAATAATAAAATCTACTTATAATTGTAAATTTTATTACAACGTGTAAAAGAGTACTTTTAAAATTTCAATTTCCATATAGCAACAACATCAAGTATGAATGTATGATACTTATTCTATATATTATTTAAAAAGCTCTTGAGATCTTTTTATGATTTGCATTATTTCGTAAATATAATAGGATTAAGAAATACAAAATATCTAAAGAGGGCTTAATCCGAGCCATCTATCTATCATGGCAAGGCTTTCTCGAGGCTTATATTCTGGTGCAGTGTGCCCTGCTCCCTAACAAAACAATTGAATAAGCATCAATTTATTGCAATATTTCTTTTATTTCTTTAAATTTGCTACATAACGCAGATCAAGGTAAAGCAAAAATTAAAATTTTTTAAAGATCAGTGAATCATCTCACCTTAACTGTACTAAAAGTTAAACGATAAGGGAAACTCCAATATTGCGTAACATATCTGTGCATAATTATACAATGATTAGAATGTACAACTTAATTTAGTGGAAAGATTTGTTAATTTGTCAAACTGCTATATGAGACAATTTCATTGTAACATATTTTATATAAAAATTAAAGAGTCTAATTAATAAAGCTTATAAAAATATAAGGTTATTATTTAAAAAGATACTCTCTCACAAAATAATAAATATAATATGAGTTTGAGGTTTATAGAAAACTAACCCAGCAACTTGTCCATCAACAAACCATGGGCTCCACTTGATATCTACTGAAAGATTTAATTGCTTGATCCACTCTAACGTGCTAACATATGGTATTGCTGCATCTTGATCTCCACTAAACCATGAAATCAAAACTTCAAAATTAAAAATTTCTTAATACTGACTTTTTCCTTTGATTTTCAGTCGGTCTATTGACAGACTGTTTTTTGAGACACGTCTTCTATTTGCAATCTATTAAAGCTTAATTAAACTAAAAGATAATAATAAGCTGATCAAATAAGAAATGGTCTCTCACAAGATTTGTGTTTAATTTTTTATTATAAAACTTTAAAATTCTCACAAATTTAAATTGTATTGTGCAAACTCACAGAAACAAAAATTACATTAAAACATGAAAATTGATATACATATATATATATATATATACACATACACAAAATGCTTCTATGGAAGTAGAAACATGTACGAGCGAAGCCATATGAGGATCCAGCCCTGCAACCTATTTTTAAAAGTCTATTTTTATAACCAAAAAAAAAATTAATCCCGCTTCACCTTTTAGAGTTATAGATGTTTTATAGATTTGTTACATTTTTCAATTTAGTATATCACATAGCTATATTTTTATTTTTGGCTATAATCTATACTTTTTTTAAAAAAAAAATTCTTATTTATACATAACCTATCTTTTGATCTCATCCATATATTTTTACATTCCTTATAAATCTCACATTTTTCTCTTTTTTTAATTTTCACGAGAATTGTACTTGTAATAAAAGTGATAAGAAAGATAAGATTATACTTCTAAGAATACAAGAATGGAGACTTAAGAGATGTGACTCACCTATAGACTAGCGCACGTAAGAACTGTTTCTTGAAACCTTCATGATAGTCTACAGTACTTCGTACATTTTGTGTATACGTATTTAAGCTATGGTTGCATCTGACCCAATAATCTACTGTACCCTGATGGAGTATAAAAAAACTAAACTAATTAAAACTATCAAGTATTTTTGAAGAATTAAATTTTGGAAAATTTATAAAAATAATCTCAATTATGACTCATATATTATAAGTATAATCCAAATTATTAGAGTAATATTTTAAACCGTATAATTTTATTCGAAAAAATTGTCTTGAATAATACTGATTCCTACTTTTGATAACAATTAATTAATAATCTTAACTATATGGAGTATTTGCTAAGAATATACGAAAGATAACCTATGACTTATAAATTAAGTCATTTTGAAGAAACAAAACAAAAATAATAACAAAATTAAATTATTAAAAAGCCAAAATATAAAAAAATTAAAAAGAGAAATGAGGTAAGTTTATTTTTTCATTTATTATTACTCTATATTTTTTAATTTAAATATATAATTTTTTACAAAGCTATTAACCTGTAAAAATTGGTCACTATTTGAGAAATAATATTTCTAGTAGGTCTAGTAGGTGACTCTAAAATTGAGATTATTCATGATTAATCAAAAGTCAAAATTATTATAAAAAATCAATAAAAAATTTAATTATTATGAATAACTTTTTCTTTTAATTAAAACAATTGAAAATCTTCTAAGAAGATAAATAAAACTTTGGTTTATTATAAGAAATCCAATACTATATATATATATATATATATATATATATATATATATATATATATATATATTTATATATATATATATATATATATATATATACATATATATATATATATATACATATATATATATATATATATATATATATATATATATATATACATATATATATATATACATATATATATATATATATATATATATATACATATATATATATACATATATATACATATATATATATACATATATATATATATATATATATATATACATATATATATATATATATACATATATATACATACATATATACATACATACATATATATATATATATACATATATATATATATATACATATATATATATATATATATATATATATATATATATATACATATATACATAAATATACATATATACATATATATATATATACATATATATATATATATATACATATATATATATATAATATGATATATATATATATAATATGATATATATATATATATATATATATATATATATATATATATATATATATTTATATATATATATATATATATATTTATATATATATATATATATATATATATATATATATATATATATATATATATATATATATATATATATATATATATATAAGCTGTCATACCTCTCGAATATGGAGTGCCTCCCTAACTTGTATGTCATTAGCCCATTCGTAGGAAAGCATATAAAGTTGAGGCTTTAAGAAACGATAAGAAATATTAAATAAAATTTTTGATTAGTAACAATATAAATCATTTAGATAAATTGCAAAGTGTGAAGGAATCAATTATAGAAAATTTTCAAAAGTAATGAGTTTTCTTGATATGATTTAGGGTTTGACAAATAGCTGATATATGAAGATAATTAAATGGAGTGATTAATTTGTTTAATTGATTTTAATAACTGGTTTGACTATCTTATAATGAATACATTGCTCAACAGTGATTGATTATAACAAGTTGAACCAACTAAATTACAAAATACTACCATTAGATGATTTGACCACCAAATGAGCTAAAATGTCTTAAAAACTATTTTACCAAACACGTCAATATTTGAGAGAATGAGAGACCTATGTGAGAATCGAACTCAGAACCTTATTTGAAAAAAAGACACTTACTCTTCAACTGAGACAAGACCCGGTTCTGAAATATAAATTGTATTCATTTAAAAAGTAGGATTTATATCATATGTAAGCTTTTGGTTTTCGATAGAACCTCTTCAAGTTTGTCGTTTCATATCTCCTATAACCATGTTAGAGTATATAACATATCATAAGGCCTTAACCATCTGCTTTAACTTTTAGTTGAGTTGACCACTTGATATGATATTAGAACCCAAGTTGACAAGAGTTTAGGGTTTGAATTTCACCCAACCCTCATTTAAAATGAAATATTATACGCCTGGTACGAAGAGAGTTTGTGCTTCATCTACATTTCTAGCTTAAGAGGTTCTCGATCATGTGAGGGGGTGCGTTAAAGTATATAACATAACATAAGATCTTATCATTATCTTAAATTTTTAGTTTGGTTCCTCATTATGAACAACAAAATGTCAATAAAATGAGAAAGATGTTTAAAGTGACAAAAAAAGAAGCAATAAGAAAATTAATTTAAAAAATTTCACCTTCATCTAATCAACTTTTAAAATTTTCACTTTTCATTTATTTTATAGAAAAATGACACAAAAGGTCATATTTTTCTAGCATAAACAAAAAGTGAAATGTTCAAAAATTGATCTTCTAAATGTGAAAATTTTAAATTAAGTTAAATTTTCTATTATATTTCTTCCAAGTAAGATATTTTTTATTTTATATTTTTTTAAATTACAAACTAGGTAAGCTTAGAAGAAGAAGGATAAGAAAAATCCGTACCCGACATGGTTGTTTTATGTAGTCCTTTGTTAAAGTCATTTTATGTGGTTTAGGAGACAAGTAGACGCACTTAGGCTCTAAAACATGTGGTTCATTCACTACATTTCTAAGCTGCATAGACATCATTCAAATCATGTAGATACGTTAGAACTATTACAAAAAGCAATATTAACTCAAAATAAAAATTTGATAAAATATGTCCAGCTTAAAAATGATGTGAAACTGGAAAAATTAACGGAATCAATAAAATGGGATAAAACGATTGGATTTGAGTTTTAACCACTAAAATTTTTCTGTTGAAAATTCGTCCTTTAATTCAGATAAATTAATTTTTGACATACGTGGACATTTTTTTTTATTGTGATCCCCTCATTACCTTATTTACAAAAAAATATTCGAATTAAAAATGATTACATGAAACTGAAAAAGTTGAAAAAATTAGTAAAGTGGGCTCAAGCTTTCTGGTTTCAGTTTTGTTTGGATTTGACTCAGTTTATTGCGGTATATTTGGTTGGATCATTTTCGAGTCATGAGTTGAAATTTTCGGATTAAGAAGTTAATGGTCTAATTTCAAGTTAATTTTAGATCAAGTAAAAAATTGAGTGTTCTGATTTTAGTAAATTATTTTGTTCATACTCCATATCAGATGTGAAATATCTGAGATATCAGGTTTCGTTGACATATATATATTTAAATTATTTTTTTTTAGAATTTATATATGATATACTAACGAAATTATTGTCATAATATGAAATTTTATAAATTGATTATTAATTACATGTATACATTTATTACTTACGTGTAACATGGCTTGGAAAGACTCTAAGCACTTTGTATTAGAAGTATTAGCTTCTTCCACATTGGTGAAGTCACCTCTGCAATTTATTCTTGCGGACTGAGGAATAAACACATCAATTCAAGTTATTTATTCACTAAATATAACTAATTTTTCTATAAAAACATTTAAAAAAAAAGTAAAACTAGAATAAAAGAGTAATAATGTATAATGATACCTATAATAATTCATTATGAAATTCAAAAATTAGCTTTGGTAAATAATTTTTGTGTGCTTTCAAATACACATAATAATAAAAATTAATCGAAAATAACCTGAATTGAGATATTATATTCGAAACTTACCCGAATACTTTAATGTACACTTTTAGTTGATCCTAAATTAGTCACTCAGGGATTTGTACAAAAATCACGAAAAATAAAAGAAAAAAGTGGATATTTTGGTGAGGTATATAGGTGGGGTTATATTCTTTAATGAAGTAATTACTAGGCGTACCATACAAATTAAATTAGGGGACAAGAAAGTAATTACTAGGCATAGATATTAAAAGGAGTTTAAAAAGTGTCTATTAAGAAACAATCTATTTTTTATTTCAGGGTATGTCGACAGAAGGGGAATGATTAGGTAAAAATCAAACCCACAATCTAATCTGAAATGTGATATTTGCTCTCTAACTGAGATAAGACTTGATTCTCAAGAAACAATCTCTTTTTATAATTATAAGGTAGATTTAGGAAATAGGAGAATTATGTGAGAGTTCTACCAATGATCTAGCCGATGGAGTGCTACTTGCTCTCGACTGAGACAATATTCAATTCTCTAAGGAACGGTGATTATATTTTGAGAAATTTATTGTCCATGAAAGAAGATATATATAATCAGAGAACTTAAAAACAACTAAAAAAAATAATTTTATCATAAATAAATTCAAAAATAAATATAGCAAAAAATATATAAGCAAATGCGCCAATAAGGTTAAGTTTCATTAATGAGGTATTCAAATGAAAATAAGGTTCAGATCAGAAAAAATAACGGATAATTTATACTGTATTTTAAAATGAAATATGAAAGATACTCCTAGTTACCTTATAAAGTTCATCAGAGATTAGTGATATTCGATGTGCATACTTAGGTCTTCCATTGGTAAATGCATCATCACTTGTCTTAGGATTTCCTAGTATATATCCCTGTAAACATTGGCAAATCTAAAATCTAAAAACACTGGTAGCACGAATAAATAAAGTATTATAAGAAAAAGAATTACCTCAAATTCAATATTTTGTTTTAAGATTTAAGCAAAATAAATTATATATAGGCCCAATGCCTTTTGGATTCGTTTAAAGGTAATTAAAAGTGCATAATTTATCTAAGTAGGTATGTTTTAAGGCACGTAAAAACAAAATAAAAATTTACATAATGCTATAAAAACTTGCTTGAAGGAGGCTGTATTAATAATAATATGATGGAGGGTATAGACTTCAATATTAAGTGTCTTTTATAACAATTGTGACTTCTTTTATATAGAATTATATGTTTGATTAAAATTGTTTTATATTTGATTAATTGTTACTATATTGTAGATGTCGTATGATATTTTTATCAATAAATTATTAGGTTCTTTTCAAAAGAACATAATAAATAGAAAAGGTAGAAAATATTTTAAATGGATGAAGAAAGTTAATAAAGATGAAACAAAAAATATGAATCTTCCAAAAAGTTGTTAGTTGTTAGTAAGTATGTACATACCTTTATGTTAATTTTTGGCACAAGTTTATTTTTGTTCCCTACAAAAGGTAAACATAGTGGAATTTAGATTTTGTAGTAAAGCTATTTTTTTTTTAACATCGAGAGAAAAAAACAAATGAGAACCAAACATGCAATGTGACATTTTTTTATTATTTTATTGTATATTTATATGATAATTCTCGAGGATTAATAGAAAATAACCTCTTTGTTATCACTAACTTGAATATAATAAGGGTAACATTATGTATATTAAACTCTACAAGTCTCACCTTAAGTGGATGCCGCTGAATGACATAGGGATTATAAAGTGATGTTGCATAAGTTATATGATGGCTAGACAATATTTTTATGTGAAGATTTGAGCAATATTCCCTTTTATTTTTTGCCTATTAGTACTATTTATGTTTTGGCCGCTGAACACTTATCACTACTCTCTCCATTCTTTTTTATTTGTCTATTTTACTTTTTTGCGTATTTTAACGCAAATTTTGAGCCTTGATATCTCAAAAAATTGTAAAAATTATATATTAAAATTCTTTGAATCAAGACGAATCTAACAAGATCCCACATTAATATATTTTGTCTTGAATATATACTTAAAAAATCAAATTTAAATTTCTCTCTCATAAAGTTGAAAAACTTAAAATGGACAAACAAAAAGGAATAGAGGGAGTATTAATTTGTATTTTATTTTGAATGTACAAGTAAAAATATAGTGAAATAAAATCTTATTTAATTCGTTTCAATGCAAGAAGAATTATTAATATTAACTCTTAATAATTTTTAATCATACACAATTAAAAATATTAAAAGTGTAAATATTTTATCAAAAAGTATAAAAAAAATTAAAAGAGAATATATCATTACGTACCATTTAAGATTTCCTGGACAACGATTGGAACAATTTTTCCGGAGTAAGAGTCCCCAGATACGTACAAATGATTTGCTTTGAATTTAGAATGTCTTGTAAGCCACTGCAATATCATAAACCATTTAAGTGTAAGGAAATTATACAAAAATATTTGTAAAATTTAGATTTAGGAAAAAACAGATAACGTCTACTACCGTTAAATTAGGCTGGATTTATTGTGAATGCCAGCATATTAACAGAAAGACACGAGGTACACACACTTCATAAGTTAAAGAAATATATAACATGCCAAAATCATCTGGCAATGGGAAGAAGGTCTCCAATAGCTTATAAAGCATGCACATCATTTTCAATTTATCGATGTGGGATAACTCATCACAACAACTACAAAAAATTTGTTTAATATTAATTGTAATATTTTAGTTTTATTAGTCATATTTGTTTAGTATTAGTCGGGTTAGTTTAATATTAGTAGAATTGGTGAATTATCTTAAGTATTAGTGTAGATGTATTAGTATTAGTATAATTGTGTTAGTTGTAGTAAATTGTTGGAGAAATATTCTCTCCGATTTTTTAATAAAAATTAGAAACAAAATATGATATTAATTTAATATTAATTTTAATCAGACAAATTAATATTAAAATTGGAAGTTGTGTATTATTTATAGACTTATGAACGCAGGCAGGAGAATTCCCGCTATAATATTTAGTTTACGACCAATTTGCGATCAACCAACGACAAACAATAAAACACAAAACCAAATTAAAATCGGGGAAAAAGTATTAATATTAAAATACTCGCTTTTAATTGTAATTTGTTGTGTGAGAAAATGTTACCATCAATAGCAATTATATATTTATAATGAAACGAAGGTAGAATGCACTATGATTAAATTCAGAGGATATGATAGTTTTCCTTAAATAAGCTCCTTTGAAAATTTGAACAAAAAATTACATATTGTTAATTATAATTACAATAAATTACTAATAATTAACAAATAAATCACTAACCTTTCTAAAAAAATTCATAAATATACTGTGATTGCAAAATGTCAGAGTCTTTTTTTCAAAATATTGTAATTTAGAAAAATAATTCTCATTTTACGTTATTGGGAAAAATAATTCCCTATCTACCGTCCACGTAGGACTAGCTGAAAAATTTTTTTTTACAACTTTTTTTTTGCTAAAACCATCACTTAAAATAGTGGTTTTGTTGTAACTTCTAAACTAAAACGCTATCTCAATTGGTGTTTTCTTTGAAGCAATACTTTAAAAAAAATTACAATATTACTAAACCGTCATTTAAGGTGGCGGTTTTAATTGTTTCATAAAACAGTTCTATTTTCCTTCCTTCCTCCATTTGTTGCATTTCATCACACAACCCTCCTCATTATAATTGTTTGTGAAATTTGATTAATTACAGTTTTGAGATTGTTATGTTGCACTTCCATTGTTTAATTTCATGTTATAAGCTAAGATGCACCACAATTGAGATTAAATAGCATTGTTAATTTTGATGCATATAAGATGTTCGATGAAATGGTTCATTGAACTTTTCTTCAATTAGTTGCTTTAATTTGTTACATTTAGGATTTGAAGATGGAATTGAATTATTATTATTGATTAGATGGAACTGAATTTAACATATATATGTATATATAGAAGTTAGTTAAATGTGTGACTAACAACCTTTTACTGTTTATTGAATTTTTTGTATTATTTTGGATGATTGTTTTGGTAATATATATTTGTTATGATATACAAAGTATTTAAGGGGTTCAATGTATATAAATTAAAAAAAAAAAATATTGCCTAAACAAAAAATTGCCATCTGAATTGGAGGTTCATTAAGAAACAAAAAAATATCCAAGCAAGTAAAACTGCCAGTTTAAACAGCGGTTTTAGTATTAATCCAAAATGAAAAAAAAAGAACATGCAGCAGGTAAAACCGCTACTTAAGATAGCAATTCTGATATTATGCCAAAATAAAAAAAAAGGAAAATACAGCGATGTAAAACCGCCAGATGAAATGACGTTTTATGTTCAAACACAAAACGCTATTTTAAATAGCGGTTTAGGTTGGCGGATTTTAAAAAAAAAGTCCATCCTACGTGAACGGTTAATGCGAAATTATTTTTTCCATTGTTGTAAAATGAGAATTATTTTCCTAAATTGCAATAATTACAATAAATTACTAATAATTAATAAATAAATCACTAACCTTTCTTAAAAATTCATAAATATATTGTGATTGCAAAATGTCATCACTGTAGTATGCATCTGCAGTTGTTCCATAGGAGAAGCCGGTTCCAACGGGCGAATCTAGAAATATGATGTTAGCTACCTGAATATTTTAAATAATAATTAATCATTTATAAACAAACTTATTAATTAATGAAGCTTCACGTAATGAATAATAATTTATAATAATTTCTCACGTAATATTAAACAAATTATTTTTATACTTTCCCACCCCTCTCATTTCGTCCTATCTACTGTCTTTAAATTTAACCAACTAAATTTGTCTTAGTACTATTTTTAGATATGACTTCGCTCATAATATCTCATTTAACACTTATAATTTATTTTATAATTACCTCTTCTTTAGATTATATGGTAAATTGAGAAAAGGATAGAGCTATTTTTTGTTTAAAGACATTACTTAATTGCTTCAACTAAGATAAGCTTCGATTCTGTAATTACCTTCGCATTTTAAAAAAAATATACCTATTGGCGGTGAGCAAATATTTTCATGGACTGATTGTGGCACTCTTGGACTAACACTTTAAACTTAATTTGTGTTGTAAGCTGTATGCGTTTTATTTTTATAGGAATTAATCTGTTTGGGGATAAATTATGTGTGTGCATCTTTTTTACCCTTTCATTGGAGGGGCACAGGTATAATCGGCTCACTAGCTGTCCTCCTTATTCTGAACTCTAATTTATACAGGATATTAGATTGATGACCATGACACAAGCATTATAATGGAAAAACGAGATTTAAATGAATAAATTGTAAATAAATGCAGTACAAGTACCTTTGTCCAAGAATAAGGATTTAGTTGAAATTTTGGTGTGTCGGTTGATGAATAAGAAGCGCTGTAATTGAAGGTTAGTGGACCTGCAAATATTAACACTTTTCAATAAATAACGACACATAGAAGAACGTGGAACCATATGAATTGTCTAATGTATAAGCTAAATAATCATACAAATTGTCTTAATAAAAAGTTTATATAGTCATTGGGAAAATAAATAAGATTTTTAAATAGAATAAATTCCTTCTTAAAAATTACTTTGATTCAAAAATAACTTGACTAAAATTATTTGACCTTACCTACTATTTTGATAGGTTTAAGAACTTACGACCCATTTGATAGGTGGTAATATAACGGTAGTAATGGAAATGAAAAATTAGTGTAATTTTGGTTGAAAAATCTCTCGGCTATCTTGAAGGCCATGTTTGTTCAACTTCAATCGTATCATTTTCTTCACAAAATTCATTCCAATCTATTTCCATTGGGATATGTGGTATTAGATGGTAATGGAAATTTATAAATAAAAAAATCTTTTTGTGATCAAAGTCTCACTACCGTGAGAATGATATGGAACTTTTGATGAATTTTTACACTATAAATCATTTCCATTACCATCATTTAGTATCGCTAACCAAACGAGCCGTTAGAGTAATCATCAAGTAGGCCTTTTAGACAGATCAGGTCAGGTCAGGTTTGTGTTCGAACTATATGTAAATGGGTTAGAAACCATTTAATCCGAACCAAACCCATTTAGTTAATTGAGTCGAACATCACAACTCTGAACCGATTTTTAATAGATCATGTCAACTCGATTTTGACCCATTTAAATTGTTTAGAGTTTTCATTCCATTTCTAGATCTTTATTAATATTAACTACATCTTATTCTTTACCCTCCAATATTAAACTTTTAGTTATGAACTGTTTATTTTGTATTTACTATGAAAAATAGAATAACATCAAATGAATTAAGTTCAGGTTATAGTGATTGATTTGACTAGAAATCAACTCGTATAATTAAATGCCTTATATAAATTATTTCATGTATAAAAACTTAACCTCAACATAAGTTACATAACCCATTTAACAAAAGATCAGATCGGATCAACTCATTAAATTTATTGATCAAAAATCTCAACTCAAATTTACTTATTTCGAGTTAGGTTTAAATTGAGTTAACAAGTAGAGTCAACTTTTTCCGAGCTATATTAGGTGTAATGATTCACTTTTAGGAGGTGTTTGGTATGAGAAATGTAAATGTAATGGAAAGGGAATAGGTAGAGAAGAGTAAGGATAACGATAAGCGTTATCATTAATGAGTGTTTGGTATGAAGAACATTAACAGGATTGAAAAAACACGAATAAACACCTCAATTTATTTTTGGTAGCCAGTCTAAGCACCCTTACATCAACCACCCCACAACACAACCTCTCAATCTCCCACCATTACTCAACCACAACATGAAGTAAAAGACATATTTCTTCGTTTACAATTTTGTCCCAGGAATTCATCTTTAAATTTCAGTTGATGGATTTCAATTGTCACATATTAATTTGAATTTCAATTTTTAATAGCTTCTGTCAATTCAATACAATTGTCATACCTTATTCTAAATTGAATTAACATCCTCTTTTTACAACATACTCATCAAATTCTTCAAAATCAGAGAAGAAAGAAGTTGGATTTCATTTTCAATTGGCCAAAGTAGTAAAGAGATAGATATGATTGGCTTCAACAATGGCGGTGACATCAAGAACAAGCAAACAAAAGGTGTTGTATGGTTGCAGTCTGTGTTCGATGATGGAGGATGGAGAATTAAATGCTACAAGGTTATTTGTTGTGTTGTATAAGAGAGAAACTGGAGATTCAAAATCAAGGAAGCTAATAACAAATCTATTTCTCCTCATAACTGAGCAGTAACAATCTAAGAGTAATTGTTACTCTACTATAACGGAATCGGTTAACAATAATACAAACCAAACAAACTTTAATAAATTGCCTTAAGCGAATTCGTTTCTAACTCCTTAATTTTTTATACCAAACACCTCCTTCCTCTTCTACATTATTACTCATTATCATTAACATGTTGGTGATACAACACTCTATATACGCGGATAATAATGAACAAAACACTGAAACACTGTTTAAATTAGAAATGTTTTTTAAAAACACATAGAAATTAGAAAAAAAAAGAAACTAACCAATTTCAAAAACAAGACCAGAGAAGGCAGAGCAGCCAGGACCTCCAGTAAGCCAAAGCAAAAGAGGATCAATTGCAGGATCTCTCTCTGATTCAATGAAGTAATAGAATAATTCCACTTCTTCTAATTTGCCTACTCCTATATATCTGCATTCATCATATATTTTCTTTTTATTTATTTATTTATATTTATATAATAAATAAGAATAGACTTGTGTTGTAGGCATCTAATGAGATTTGACATGATGGTGGTTCAACTGAATCACACTACATATTCCGAAGTCCTAATCTATATGGTATCATATAATCATAATGAAAGGTAGCCGTTATAGTACATATCATGGAGGTCAACTAACAGCTTAGGCTTTTGGTTGAGTTGATTTCTTAATAAGCGAATGTCACCCATCCCTCATTTAAACTAGAATATTTAACGCCAGGTAGGAAGGTTTGTCTTACACCCATAATTTTAGCCCAAAAGACTTTTATGTGAAAGTGCGTGTTAGAGTGTCAATTATCAGTCTAAACTTTTGATTGAATTGGTTTTTGACAATTAATATAAGCATACCTTACAAAATACAATTCAAAAAAAAAATGATGAGGAACATACCCAGTTTCAAGGGTGAACGGTAGAATGGCAGGATAACCAGGTAGAAATTTGATAATATGAGATTCTTCTTCACAATTACATATTAATAATGAGATTATCACAAATATTATGCTCATCATTTTTAGCTTTTCTTTGTGTTCCATTGTTTTTGGTCAACCCAAAGCTTTTTTGGGTATGAAGATATGGAGGATCAATATCCTTATTAAAATGTTTTGCGTTTTTATTTGTTAATTAAAGTGTACGATATATCATGAAAGCTTTTTTAATTGAGTTGGTTTTTTAAGGTTACATCGGAAATCTTAACTACCCCTCAAATTTAAATGGAATATTTTTACACCAGGTATATGGAGAGTCTGTGTTGCATGCACACTTCTATGGATAATTATGACTTATCATGGGACATGTTAAAACATATGACTTATCATGCGATCTCAACTATGAGGCTAATTAAGTTTTTGATTGAGTTGATTTTTTAACATTATTTAAATTTTAATGATTTTTTTTATTTCCGTATCTCTTGTATTTGCGTTGATATAAATGTTTGTGCAACTTTAATTCTCATGGTGGGTAAGATAAAAAAATAACTTTTGTGCATAATAATAAAAAGAAATAAAATATATTTGTGAATTATTTTCTCTATTTTTTTACAAAGGTCTTATTTGCTTTTTTAGTACTATTTATTAATTACTTTTAATTTGTAATTTATTTTTAAGATATATATTAAAATATAGTCCAATGGGATTTTTATTTGATTCATCTCAACATAAAGTGTATTAATATCTATTTTTTATAATTTTTATTTATGTACAATTAGAGATGTTAAATATTGAATTAGTGCATTGTTAAACGTACAAAAAGCAAAATAAGACGTTTGAAAAGAAATAGAGAGTAGATCAATGAAAGTTGTTGAAATCATTTTTATATAAAAAAATAAAATTACGTGAGACGAAAAGAAAAATATGATAGCAAACTTAAAGGACGAAATACATAATGCAAAACTAATTCATTATTGGTGAAAGTGGTTGGCGCAAGCCTGTAATGTAATAAAATAATTAAGATAATATAATCTCTCGTCCTTTAAGTCTCACGCCGTTAAGTCTCATCTGGTTCTGGTTAGGCTATACATGATAAGATAGTTCAAAATAAATCTGATAATCTGATATTTACTCAACTTTAGAATCAAATTAGACTTAACTCGATTTTAAAATAAATTTAAAATAATGAAAAAAATTAAATCAATGTGAACTGACCAGAAACACCTGATTTGAAATTGACCCTATGATCAAATTAAACGGTTATCATTTTATCTCAAATTGATAATCACACCCCTAAGATCCTAAGTCTACTTATCATTGAAGTTGTTTATTGATTAACTTATGATCCAAAATAATCTGTATATAAAAATTAAAATTAAATTGTCAAGATATTTACATACAACTAATAATCGAAATTAACTCAATGTGAGATATTATATAAATCCACATGAACTCCTAAATGGACCTCTCCAATTAGTACCATGCCTACTGTAGGAATAATCAACTTATTCACAAGATATTTAGTTGGCTTATTTAAATCATTGTAATTAGGGAAAACTCTCGTTTACCAAGTTTAGTTTATTTCCTAAATTAGATCCTAATTCTTGTATAAATAATTGGATCTGTAAACTATGAAAATCAATACAAACAGTATTCATAAACCCTAATTTCCGCAATCTTAAATTCTTCATGGTATCAGTGCCAAAGGTGTTTTCCGGGACCGACAACACCATTGGTTATCATCATCTACCCTAAAACATACCTGTCCAAAGAACAAGGGCAGAAACCAACCCAAAACAGCTCATAAAGATGGAATAGATGGAACAAATGTTCAAACTGTTTCAACAAATGAATAAACCCAACATAAACCTTGAAACCATATCTCCTGACCTAAAATTGACCGAAAAGCTAAATTATCAAAATTACACGACTTGGTACAAAATGATGCAGATAGCTTTGGAATGCAGAGGACGTCTCAATCACATCATCGACGATCCTCCTAGCATCACAGATCCAAATTACAGAGCATGGAAACAAAAAGATTCGATAGTCTTGTCATGGATTATTTCGAATATCAGTACAGACCTTATAAACCAATTCTTAGACTACACTATTGCAAAAGATTTATGGAGAGGGATCGAAGTTCTATTAAGCAGTGGAAGGGATGAACTCCAGATCTTCGATCTGAGTTCTCAAGCCAATAATTTGAAACAAAATCGAGACCCTTTGGAGGTTTTTTATGGGAAACTTAACACTATCTGGAAAGAGATAGACCGAAGACAACCAAATCCCATGATACATGCGGAGGATATAACGATTTTCAACACCTTTATTCAAAAGCAACGGCTATTTCAATTTTTGGCCGGAATCCATGACACTTTTGACAAAGAGAAGCGTGACTTGCTACATCAAGATCCACTCCCAACAGTGGAAGTGGCCTATGCCACAATCAGACGAGAAATCTCTAGGCGTGGGATTATGAGCCACACTTCATCACCGGGAAAAATTCCCTCAGAGATAGGGAGTGGGTTGGCCGTTAAACACCGGTCGGATGTCTCATTCCGGCGTAATGAAGAGGATAAAACTCACCTGAGATGCAGTTACTGTGGAGGGAGCCGTCATACAAAAGAAGGATGTTTCAAAATCATTGGCTTCCCGGAATGGTGGGAGGAACACCAGCAGCGGAAAGCCGCCACCAAGGCTCCGTCAAGAACCGGCGGCAAGGCTCACTTGGCCGCTGGCGCTTCATCTCCCACCAACAGACCAACCATTCACATAGAAGCAAAGGAAGACAGAAATAGTGTTGAAGGTGAAATGAAACAGAAAGCGCAAAGAGGCGTATCAGAAGAGAGAGAAAGGGGGAAGGAGGGGAAAGGTCTGGAAACAGAAGCTAGTGAGGAAGGGAAAGGGAAACACTCACACTCCCACCTTTTTATAACCCCACCCTCAAAAAACCCTAAGCCCATTCAAACCCACCGGCCCATTTTGAAACAAACCCATAACCGGCCCATTCTCAATACCACTCACAAACCCACTTACAAAACCCATAAACTTGGTCTACTATGCAAACCTCGTCTATCATCCCCATGGATATTTGATTGCGGGGCTACTGATACTATGACTTTTGACCCCCGTGATCTTTTATCCACTCATCCAAAAACCCGAACCTATATTCAAACTGCTAATGGGGAGTGCGTGAGTGTTGACCAAGCTGGGCCTGTTGCTATTTCTCCCTCTCTCAAAATTAATAATTGTCTTTTAATTTCTAGCTTATCTCACAAGTTATTGCCTATCAGTCAATTGACTCGAGAATTAAACTGTACTGTGCTTATGTCTTCTTCTGGTTGTGTTGTGCAGGATGCTCAGACAGGGAAGACTATTGGGCGTGGTACTGAACGTGACGGTCTATACTATGTGGACGAGGCGATTCAAACGGGTCACACTTTGCTTGCTCAAGGGTTCACAGATCATCAGTTATGGACGTGGCATAGACGTCTCGGACATCCATCACTAGGTTATCTGAAACATCTTTTTCCGTCATTAGTTAAAAGTACTGTAGTCTTAGATTGTGAAGCTTGTATTCTTGCGAAAAGTCACAAACATTCCTACTTTCCTAGTTCAAATCAGAGCAATGAACCATTTATTTTAATACATTCTGATGTTTGGGGCCCTGCTCCTGAATTTAATAAACAGAGTTATTTATACTTTGTTTCCTTTATTGATGATTGTACTAGAATGTGCTGGATATACTTCCTAAAACACAAGTCTGAGGTGTTTGATGTTTTTGTCAAGTTTTACAACATGATTGTCACCCAGTTTAAAGCCAAACCTCAGATACTTCGATCTGACAATGGGGGGGGAATACATGAACCAACATATGGAAAACTTCTTCACTACCCATGGCCTCATTCACCAAACCTCGTGCCCTCACACCCCACAACAAAATGGCATAGCTGAAAGAAAGAATCGCACTCTCCTAGAAATAGGGCGAGCTCTTATGTTTGAAGCCCATGTCCCATCCTATTTTTGGCCTGAAGCCATTGCCTCTGCCACCTACCTCACAAACAGACTACCCTCCAAAGCCCTTCAGTTCAAATCTCCTCTTGAAGTCCTCCATACCTACACCACTGTTCCCTCATTCCACTCCTTACCCCCCCCGAATTTTTGGGTGTGTTGTGTTTGTTCACTTGCCGAAACCTGTTCGGAATAAACTTGAACCTCGGGCCGTTAAGTGTATCTTTGTTGGCTATGGTAATAATCAAAAGGGATATCGTTGCTTTGATCCGACTCAAAACAAATTATATACTACAATGGATTGTGACTTCCTTGAGCATTCTTATTTTTAATCCCAGCTTCGTCCTCAGGGGGAGACTACAGATGATGACTTAAGCTGACTCACATATTCTGTAACTAATGATCTGAACCACAAAGAGCAAGTAGGTAATCCCACAGATATTGCTACGGAAAACATAGTATTACTTTCTCCTCAGGCCGAACCCACCTTGTCTAAGGCATCCAGTGATCAAGAAGTTGTTTCGGAGACCCAAGAGGTATCATCTGAACCAAAGCCTCAAACTAATAATGATATATCGGGTATTGTTAATTCTCCATGCAGATACGAATTACCTCCAAGAAGCAAAAGAGGTGTTCCCCCAAGACGGTATGATCCAGAGTTTGAATCACAGAGATCCCGGTATCCTATTAGCCGAGAGATGGGTAACTTGGCACAAACAGCTATTGCTTTCCAAACCAGTCTATACTCAAGTTCCCTTCCTCGGAGCGCTGAAGAAGCCCTCCAAAACCCAAGGTGGAAAGAAGCAATGGAGGATGAGATCTCAGCGTTGAAGAAAAATAACACATGGGACAAGTGTATTCTACCCGAGAAGAAAAAACCAGTTGGCTGCAAATGGGTCTTTACAATTAAATATCTTGCAGATGGAACTATTGACAGATACAAAGCAAGGCTTGTGGCAAAGGGGTATACACAGACCTACGGGATAGATTACTCTGAGACTTTTTCCCCAGTTGCCAAGATAGACACCATCAGGGTCATATTCTCTATAGCTGCCAACAAAGAATGGCCTCTCTATCAGTTTGATGTAAAGAATGCTTTTCTACACGGCAAGATTGAAGAAGAAGTGTATATGCATGCTCCACCCGGTTTCTCAGACGAATTTGCTCCAGGAGAAGGATGTAAACTTAACAGAGCATTGTATGGCTTGAAACAGTCGCCGAGAGCTTGGTTCGGGAGGTTTACCACAGCAATGAAGGAATTCGGGTATATACAAAGCCAGTCTGACCATACTCTGTTCTTGAAGAAAAGGGACGGTCGGATTACATGTTTAATCATTTATGTGGATGATATGGTGATAACTGGAAATGATAAGAAAGAAATAGAGGAACTTAAGGGAAAGTTATTCATGGAGTTCGAAATGAAAGATCTAGGAAACTTAAAGTACTTTCTAGGAATTGAGGTTCTTCGATCAAAAAGGGGAATCTTCATCAATCAAAAGAAGTATGTCCTAGATTTGTTAGCAGAGGTAGGTATGCTTGACTGTAAACCAGCAGAAACACCAATAATCACCAATCATAAGCTCCAAACAACACCCGGAGAAGAACCAGCTGACAAAGAGAAATACCAGAAACTGGTAGGAAAACTTATCTACCTATCCCACACTAGACCCGACATATCATATGCAGTTGGAGTTGTAAGTCGTTTCATGCACCTACCACAGATCTCACATATGGAAGCTGTATTGAGAATCCTGAGGTACTTGAAAGGCACGAGCAATAGAGGAGTCTTCTTTAAGAAAAATGGGCATCTGGACCTTGTAGCCTATACAGATGCAGATTGGGCTGGCGATCGAGATAGTAGAAAATCTACATCAGGATACTTCACTCTTGTAGGAGGAAACTTGGTTACTTGGAGGAGTAAAAAACAGAAGGTGGTTGCATTGTCAAGTGCAGAAGCAGAGTTTAGGGGAGTAGCAAAAGGAATAACAGAGATACTATGGCTAAGAAAGCTCTTACATGAACTTGACTTCCCACCAAAAGAAGCATGCAAGTTACTTTGTGACAACAAAGCAGCTATTAGTATCTCAGAGAATCCTGTCCAGCATGATCAAACGAAACATGTAGAGATTGATAGACATTTCATAAAGGAAAAATTGGAGAAGCAGATCATCAGTATCCCACATGTAAAAACAGAAGATCAGTTAGCGGATATTCTCACAAAAGGTGTTTCAGCTGAAGTCTTCGAAACTACTTTATCCAAGTTAGGCATTGGAAATCCCATCACCTAACTTGAGGGGGAGTGTAGGAATAATCAACTTATTCACAAGATATTTAGTTGGCTTATTTAGATCATT
The DNA here is from genome assembly GCF_026212465.1 of Amaranthus tricolor. Lineage (NCBI taxonomy): Eukaryota > Viridiplantae > Streptophyta > Magnoliopsida > Caryophyllales > Amaranthaceae > Amaranthus > Amaranthus tricolor. Next base: position 24,415,591 of record NC_080055.1, read on the forward strand.
ATAATTAGGGAAATTTCTGGTTTACCAAGTTTAGTTTATTTCCTAAATTAGATCCTAATTCTTGTATAAATAATTGGATCTGTAAACTATGAAAATCAATACAAACAGTATTCATAAACCCTAATTTCCGCAATCTTAAATTCTTCACCTACTTCGTTAGGAATGGAGTAGTATTATTTAATTAGGGAGGGATCAGAGGTGAAACAATCTCATTCCATGCCTATATATTTAGTAATTACTTAAGGGGTGAATGTTATTTGAATAAAAATCATAATTTAAATTAAGAATTTTTAAAATTGAAATATTTTGATTATAATTATTTTATTTTTTATCCTATTAAAAATCGAAAAATCAAAATTTATATTGAACTAAAAAGGAGCTCACTTTTGATTTGGATTATGTTTGAATTAGATATAATCATGTTTAAAAAGTAATGAAACAAGTTCAGTAGAAAGAACTAATATATTATATTGAGAAAAATCAAAATGACGATGTATATCTGATTAAAGAATCACAAAATCAAAACACCTTAATCTCACTTATAACCCCCTTGAGTATAGTGTTAATAAGAAAAAGGATATTGATGAGAAAGTTTAGTGTCCCATCAATTAAGTAACGCTAAAACTCGGGAGAGACGGTCTCATATTGACTATTGAGACTATTTATATGGGTCGGTCTAAAAGCCAAACATTGAAAAAAAATTCAATTTTAACTTCAAAGTTATCAATTGTGACCTTAAAGGTTTCAATTTCAATTTAAATTAAACCTTAAATAGATCAATTAAAGTAAAAAATTTTACTTTTAACTTAAAAATGATTAATTTTAATGTTAAACTGATCAATTTCTACCTAAATATGGTTCTTTTCTCAAAATTTCACAACAACAAATAAATGATTAATAATATTATCAATAATAGTGTTAAAACATTGCATAGTATAAATACTCTTATTGTCTTTGCCACTTCTTTTACCATTATCGTATTTTTAGTTATTTGTACGTATTTTATTTGTTGTGTATATTTAATTAGTTGATTACTATTCATGGTTAACGTAGGTGTAAGTAGTTGGCTTTCGAATAGTTGCAGGTTCCTCTCTCTTTGAAAACCCTTCTTAAGCCGAGGGACTCTTTGACCGCACTCTCCTATATGGGTATGAGCTGTCGTTTCTCTTTTCTCCTCACCCCGACCATAATTATCTATGAGTGAAATACATTGAGTATGATGATGATCTATATAAGTTAAAATATGGAAACATGAAACTATTTGAAAGCTTGACTAGTATTTGAGATTTCAAATCAAGCATTTGACATGAATTTCATGAAATCCAAAATTCCAAACACTATTTTAAAGTTTTAAATTTTTGTTCAATATTTTTAAAGAAAAAGATAGATCGAATAAAACGCCCAAAACTAATTAGATGAGGATTATATCTAAAATATAAATTAATCTATATTTATGGTTTACTCATGAAACAATCCAAACCGTTAGATTAAGTATTGACCCTTATTTTCATCTATGTAATGGAGAGGATCCCAATTCTCAACCCTATTTAGTATAGAAAGTTACTTAAAAATTTAAAATTACCTGACCTTTATTTATAAGAACTTTTTTTTAAAAAAATATACTTAACTTGTTCCTTAAGGTTTTCATGCAACACTTTGATCATTTATATATATTATTAATTATGTATATTTAAAAATTATAAAAAATTTGATATTTAAAAACTACATTCAAAGAAAAATATAACAATGTTGTAAAGTAGTAAGAAAATTAGGATAAATTAACTTATAAATAGTGTAAAAATACAAGTGTTGAATTTTAATAATGACAAAAGTAACTACAAATAAATTAGCTCGTCTTGAATGAGACCATCTTATCATGAGATTAACCTTTATAATTTGTTAATTTATCTATTTGATCATTTTAAAATTGTAAGTGATCAATTTAAGTTTATAAGTGCTCACTTTAAGACCAAAATGTGATCACTTTAAAGTTATAAGTAATCACTTTAAAACGATAAATGTCCATTAAGTCAGCCTAGAAGTGTTCATTCGGGTCATCGAGTTGATTTCGGGTTAGGTGTTTCGGGTCAGTTTGAAATTTGATTTTGTGTCCTTATTATTTTTTACATAATTGTAAATCGGGTCAAATCAAATTCGATTACAAGGTCAGAAAAATTTTGAATCATCATGTTTATTTTAAACACCTCTTAGGCGGTCAGCGTGATAAAAATGATATTATTTGTGATAAATAAAAGACATGAAAGAGACAAATTTAAAAAATGGTTTTGCCTTGTGAAAATTTGAGGTTAGGAATGGAACACAAGAACTGGAAGTGGGCCTTCATTTGATATGATGCCTTCAACTCTGAGCTTCATTCACATCCAATCATCCTATCACTAAACATATCAAAATCATCCTAATTTTTGCTCTTACAACTTTTACAAACTAATAATTTGCATTGAATTTCACAAAAGTGTTACAATTCATCCTTTTCAATGCCAGGATCTATCCATGTTTCAGGTAAATAATATAAATGATAATGCTTTAATTAGTTTTAATTATTTCTATTTTTATTAAGTATAACTTATCAAGTTATTTTCTGTTTTTGCTAGTTTTAGAATTGGTTGGACTTCCATCTTCTCCACAGTCTTCATCTATGTGTAGTATTAAAGGTGTGAGATTTGCTTTCCTTAGATTATATTATGTATGCTTTCAACACCTTCATTGTTAGTATATACAATGCGGTTTAGTTTTAGGCACGTGTAAAGTGTGAAAACTTGTAAGACTATAGATTATTTTGATCTTGGGTAGGCCAGAAAATCCCCACGGAATGAATTAATCCATCATGTAGATTGATAATCGAACACTAGTCATATGGATTAAAAAAAAGTCTTCGACTACTAGACTAGCCTGCTCTTGTGAAAGATCGTAATCTTACGGTGAAATGACTTCAAAAGAAGGTGTCTATTTTCAGATTTTCTTATAACTTTGTATCAATTGGGTTATTTAGCCTATATATAATATATAAAACGCGTCTCACAATAAGACAATCTCGTATAACAATTTGTTTATTACCTTAGTTAGTTTACATAAAATTAGTTTAAATTTAAATTAGATGGCTTTAGGCCCAAAGTTTAGGAATAAATTGTTGTGTTGTTTTATCCGCCCCTTATGTTAATATTGTGGACATATCATGGCCAAATGTAGTTTCAAGTGTGCAAGTAGTAGTGTTTATTTGGGTCATTCGGTCGTTTTTAGGTTAGATGTTTTTTGTCAGTCTAAATCGGATTTTATGTCCACATTAATCTTTATATCAAGTCAAATCGGGTCTAATTTGAACAACTCTATGGACATGATACTTGACCGCCCAAAACCCCTAAATTAAGGGTCTCAAATATTAAATTAGATTAGTTTACATTACATATGTTTTAGTTTAGTTATTACTAATTTGTTTACATGCCCCAAAATACCATTTTGTTTAAACGGGCTTGAAAATTTTATTTATTTTTGCTCCGCCTCTGATTATTGGATTTATGGTTATTTGGGGTGTAATTTACATATCAAAGTTGTGGATTTGTTTTTTCTAATATATTTTTTAACTTTGAATAATGGGCGAATGCAGTGTCCATAGGAAAGCAAGCACATGAGATGCAGGATAAGGATGGAGCCTCTTTGTAAAATCACTTAACTTCATGTTCAATTGATGTTTCTAACACTATGTTTACTTGCTTCTGTTAAGAAATCAACTCAACCAAAAGCTTAAGTTGATGGTCGAGGCCCTAAAATATGTTATATACTCTAACACGCCCCCTCACATGAGAGCCTATTGGGCTAGAAGATGGGTTGTCGTGTGGATGCGCATGTAAAGGCGCTGAATATTTAATTTTAAATGAAGGGTGATTGAGATTCGAACCTGTGACCTCTTATCACGTTGGCTTCTGATACCATGTCAAGGAACTAACTCAACCAAAAGCTTAAGCTGATGGTTGAGGCCTCAGGATATGTTATATACTCTAACACAGCTTCTAATGGTTTATTTTGTACTTTTTTGGATTTATTAGCCCGTTAGCAACTCTAAGAGACAATCTAAATGTCTCAATACTTGATGCTCAAGGGAATGAAATTGCATTCACAGGTTTGTATTTGTAAGTTGTTTTAACTAATCTCGAGTTGAGCAGCAAATGACGTTTTAGTTGACTTTTGATCTATTTTTTCTCAATAACAGTTGACTCAAACAGTTGGGTGGTGGCTTATCAGCCAATACTCCCTGTTAGAAATACTACACATGAGGAATATCCTACATCACCTAAAATAGTGGGTTGTGACTTGCATATAATGCTTAGTGAGTAATCCAATACCATATGATTTTGGAAATAGCTACTCTTGTAAGAAACCGTCTTTTGATCTCAAAATAAGAAATCTACATTTTTATTTTCTCTTTAATTTGTGTTAATTGGGCTATTTAGTCCATATGTCTAACGCGTCTTTCGGAGAGATCGTTTCTAACAACAATTAGTGTTTTGGAAAAGATTGAACATCATCAGGTGTTTATGCAAGTCAAGGCTCATTACCCATGGGTTTGTGGACCCAAGCTCACGGGTGCCTCGTGGGTGTGTCCACATGAGTAGGCCCATTGGGTGATTTTGTGACAAATTATCACGGCCTACACTTTCAGCTCGCCAAACTAATCAACTATTACAACCAACCCTACACCTTCAGCCAACAGTAATTTGCAAAACAGTCTCGACTCGAGTATGTAATTGTAACTGATAGAATTGAGATTGCTTTGCAGATGTTGAAACTAGATCAATTGCGGAAAAAGGTATATGGGATGATCTATTCCCCCTTAAAGGCGGAGGCAATATCCGATTGAAACTAACATTTAACCTTACTCAAAATGAACTAAACCGAATTCGTAGCATGGTAAATATATCTGCCTGAGCTTTTAGATTAATCAGTATCAAAGACAAACATTGTGCTTTATATTTTAGGATGTATTAGATGTGTTGCATTACATGGCCTTTGTGCTGTCCGTCTGTCTCTAGGGCCGACCCTGAGTTTTGAAAAGCTCAGGGCAAAATTACAATAGCGGGTCCTAAATATAAAGTCAGTGTCCGAAGGGAGAAGGATAGTGGACAGATCATACCCGTGCCCCCTCTAAGGAGAGGTCAAAGAGAAATGCGTGCACTAAATACATGCGTGTAGTTTTAGAGCGCTATTATTATTAGGGACCTCGTTTTTTATATTAGAACAGAGCCCCCGAAATGTTTTAAGATGGCACTGGCTTTCAGCAAAAATGCTTTTATATGATATGTTGAAATTTTGTTGATTCACAGAGAGAATCCGCGGCTAGGAAAAAACAAGAGGATCTTATGAAGAGGAGTCATAGTAGTTCAGAACTAGCAGGTTCATCTGGTGGTAGGTCTGCATCATTTTTGTTCCTCAACTTACTATTATCATCATTCATCAATTGTGTGCATTATGTGTTTGGAACCAACTCAATTATAAGTTTAAGCTGATGGTTGAGACTCCAAAATGAGTTATATACTTTAACACGCCACCTCTCCAAAATGAGTTTTATACTCTAACACGCCACCTCACACAAGAGCTCTGTTGGCTAGAAGTGTGAATACAACACGGACCTTCTTCATACATGACGCCGAATATTTCACTTTTTATGAGGCATAGTTGAGATTCAAACCCATGACCACTTGTCACGCTGGTTTTCGATACCATGTTAAAGAACCAACTCAACCGAAAGCTTAAGGTTATGGTTGACGCTTCAGAATATGCTATACTTTCCCGTTCTGAAATACTCACTATATAACGGTATTTAACACTATTTATTGTTCAAGTTTATTTTATATATTACGGCTAATGTATAATAAAAAATATAGTCAACTGGGTTCTTGTTTGAATCCTCTAATCACATACTTTCATAATATTAAGTTTTTATAATTTTTAGATGTGTTTCAATTTATAAATGATCAAAATAACACATTTGATTGCGTAAAAAATTATATGTAGCAAGTATAATAGAAAGAGAAAGTATACTAACATTATGCAAGTCTAAGAGTGAACTTTTTGATTTCGACAAATGTTTTGTTGGCATTGTGAATTGGAATTTATACGAGAAAGTCTTAGTAAATAACGGTTATTTGTAAGGTTAATAAATCACTCTTATGTGTTTGAATTTGATAGGGTGAGAGTTTTGTTATTTTAATTTATCCTTTTTAATTTTATTTATTTTAATATAATTTTTTTTGTCTTTTTATGATAATTTACAAATCACGGTTATTAATTAGTAATTTTTACAGTTCACAAGTTTCAGTCAAGGAGAGTAATGTGGGACCTACCAACAACCAAGCTAAATCCGGTGTTAATTTTGTGAACAACGGTCATGCTGATCAGAAGAAAGAAGTAATGCTTGTGATCAACTGTCATGTTTCAATTAAATTTTTAATGTTAGTTCTTTGATCATAAAGAATTATACTCTTCTTGGAAATAGGGATTCACAACGTCTAAATCAACCGGGGCATTCAACAAATTGCCGGATCAATGGATGAAAGAGCGAATTCAGGGACGAGACATGAAGCAGCAAAATCAGTTGGATAAAAAACCGAGCAATGTAAGGAAAATGATACTAACATTTGAAACTAGTTTAGTAAAGGTATTCATTGATAAATATGATCATACAGTGTTGCATAATTTACTAGTTAATTCGTCTTTTGAATTCGCAATTCTCTCAAAATGGCAAAAAAATAGCCATAACCCACCATAATTTACTTTTTGCAATTTGCGTAATGTGACGCTGGATGATATGTTCGATTTGATAGACAATAATAAATGGTCGTAACGGTAATGAATTTGCATCGAATTTTGTTAGAATTTGTTTCATCTTGATGTTCATCGCAGCATTTCTATCTCAAAAGGTAGTTTTTACCATAAATTTTGATCATTATCATGCATGGACTCAACACTCAGGCATGGAACATTCTTCGGAATGATACATATAAACTTTGTAGAGTATATATAACATATCATGGAGTTTTAAGCATCATCTTAAGCTTTTTGTTAAATTGATTTCTTGACATGGTATTAGAGTCCAAATCATTAGTTCATATCTCATCACACCGTTCCTTTTAAGTGCGATTATTAGTGCCAAGTATGAGAAGACTTCTGTTGTATTCAAACTTTTAGCCCAAAGACCCTCGTATGAGGGGGCGTAATAGATTTTATGACACGTCTCGAGGCTTCAACCTTCAGCTTAAGGGTTTGGTTGAGCTGGTTCATTGACAAAACTAATTAACGATATGATTTTGACTATCAGGAAGAATCACCTGCTACTAATAAAACGATGGCAAGAACTGAATTAAGCAGTAGAACTACAGCTGATATTCCCTCCAAAGTCGCAAGCGTAAAGAAGACGGTTACTATCAACACTAAACCAGTTTTTACCAAACTAGAAACCTCGACTCCTTCATTGCCGGAGGAAACAGAGAAAGAAATTGGCCAATTAACCAATAAAACTGAAATGGATCCTCCTAATGTAACTCCAAGCCTAAAGAAGCCTCTTTGTAACAGTAGTAAACCAGTTTCGTCGAGATTTAGAATAGCAGCGTCTCTGTTAACAACAGAAGTAGGAAATGAAAGATGGGGCGTGTTATCTGATAGTAGTGAATCAAATGAAACAACTTCGGTAAGAATTAATACGAATGTGGATGCTCCTATTAACACGAAACCTGCATTGTCGAGATTTAGGACTCCACAATCGCGTTTAATCTCAGAGACGTCAGGAAAAGGAAAAGTGTTAAGCAGTAATACCCAAAAAGTGTATACATCTGAACGAACTACAACATTTTCTTTGAAGACATTACTCGAAGCTTTACCAAGACTAAAGAAGTTTCCTTCCGATAAATTCAAGGAGTATGAGTTTTCTACAAGTGATTCTTATCTAAAGGAGAAAAAATGGAGAAGCAAACGATGGAAATCTTCACAAGATAGAGCAATATCGAAAGCCTTTCATGGGATTGAGCATCATGCAATCGATAGTTTTCGTGGATGGATATTCTTGAACGAAGTTATTTACCGGTGTGTTGTAAGTGATGATAGACCGTTTGAAGATCGTGTTCCTGAAGATTCTCATTCTGATTGCAGCCCTCGGCTAGATGACCATGATAAGGTCAGTCCATAGATAATGACCCACAAGATCGAGCTTTAACTTTCGTCTTCCTATACACTTTTTTCGATTAATAACTGCATCAATGATCTATTAATTTTGAGTTTCTGCTGCACAAGAACCTTTTTTTTAGCACAGTATTGAATATTTGTATGTGCTTATTTGCTTTGTGACTGGGGAAATCTAGACCCGGGCTGCCTAGGCAATGTCCTTGGTCGCTTGATTATGTACCTTACGACATTGAATTGTGTAACACAGATGTATGCACGTAGAAATGAATGCCCGGCCTAGCTTACACTAGTAGTGTGTATTCGCTCTTGTTTTGTGATGTATTGTTTTAGAGCTACAAATACCAAAAAAAAAAAGAATTTCATGGGTGAAAATTGCTTGTTATTCACTATACACTACTAGTTTAAACTTTTAATTTAAAGTTTCTCCGAGTTTCAGGCGACACATATGGTTGATAAGAGTAAAAACGAGAAAAATTCTATTGAATCGAACAACTCGGAGTCTAGCGAAAGACATAGCAACAAACTCTTTACTGGACCAACCGGGCAGGTTTTGTTACTGATTACTTCTTTACATCATTATCATCATCATACTCAATATATCCTGCTCATATAAGTTATGATCGGCGTATGGGGATTACTTCTCTACATGCTAGTTGTATTTACTTATTGCTTGTACATGTATAAAGTAAAATGTTTTAGTTTTGCAGGTAATGAGGATTGCATTGATGGTAGGCTTTGCTCTCCTTGTAATCTTCAAAGACAGAAAAAAATAAAGGTAACATTTTTACTCTGCTATCACCAAATCTCATTTAAGACAGCCACACCTTAAAACAATTTTGAATTGGGCTATATAATCAAACTAAATTAATTAAAATATTCATTTTTGTACTTAAAATATCATTTTATATAGTTGTTTAATGTCAAACAAGTCATTATAGATGTTAAAACTGACAGTTAGGATATTAGAATGCTCATTTTAGTTGTTTAAAAGAGCCACTATATATGTTTTGCTGTAAGACGATCTTATGAAAGAATTGCTCATAATCTAGATCTTACCGGAAATATAACTAATTGTTAAAGTCTCTTAATACTTGCAGTGAATACAGGAAGGGGTTGATTTGCAACCAGTGTAGGATGAGAGTTTCATACATAAACATCAAATTAAGTCTATGTAAAGATACACAAATTACTTTTGCTAATGTAGTACTAAGTTCCTTATTTTTAATTTCTTTTGTTATTATTTTTAATTTCTTTTGTTATTCGGATTATTCATTTAGTTTATATATTTGTGAATATTGAAGACACGCGCAAGCAATAACGATAAGAGGAACAACTTCAAGAATAAAGACAATGGATATTGGCAATGGTCGTGAGCAAGCAATAAAATTAGAGGACTGCGGGAGGAAGACAAGCAATTTTTGGTATCTTAGGAAACCACTTAAACAATAAATGTATTTTCTTATACTATGTTAAGGGTTTAACTAGAAAATTTGACACAAACTAAGAAAACAAAAAAGTTATATAGTAAATTTCAACTAAAACAAATACTTTAAACTAAAAAATATAAAAATATATAAAAATATATAAATGATATCAAAAGGGTCAATTTGATTATGATCATGCTATACCATAAAACATGTTCACAATCTGTTCAAAACAACCAATACATCAAAGAAAATCTTGGGAATACAATCCTCGCCATTATTGCACTGCAAGATCTTATCATGTTTTTTATTCAGAATAAGGTAAGAGAATTTATTCAAAATAAGGTAAGAGAATCCCTACAAGAGGAAAGAGGGTGCTAACCCTTTGTGCACGCCGCGAGTTTCGAATTACTTTTACAAAGGAAAAAGAAAAAACACTCAACCCTCAGACTAACCCATGATTATATGCAAATTACTAGTTAATTGTAGAGACAATTAAGTAAATTGTACAGCACATTAATACTACATGAAGGGGGAATTTATTAGCCTTCAAATACTAATTTACTATTAACTAACAAAAAATTTCCCTAGCTGTGAAAGAATGAGATACACTACGACAAGCATGCTTTCGTAACTATTACACAATGCACAAGACATTATTCAGTTGATGAGAGTGAACCGAATTGATTAAAAGCTTGAACATTGATCGTTCACAATGAGCAGCTGGAAGGAAGTGAGCTTATTCTGTATGATAATTAACCCCTTCTAAGTATTACGAACCCACTGGCTTGCCGTTTAGTTTGGGAAAAGGGTCTTGCTTGCTCAGAACTACAACTTTACTCTTGTGCGCAAAATACCCTTTGATAAGGTTTTTATATATTAGAATTGCAACAATACATTCAACCTGCATCAAGGCACGAGTAAAGATTAGCCGATCTGTAACAAGTTAATAGCCAAAAGAAGAAAAAGAAGCTATCAACCTCGTCAACATCCATGTCTATTTGAAGCCATTTCAGTGCTCTGACGATAATATCCAATTTCACCTGATGCGCTTTGCTTGAATCCTTTTGCTTTTGAATAATATAGCTAAAAATGTAAAAGAATACATCAACAAATAACCCACATGATCGAAAATCCAAACAACAACATTCCATTCCATTACCCTAATGCCATTAAGTGGCTCCCACCTAGGGTGGGGTTTGAGAGGGTTGGATGTACACAACCTTATCCTTATTGGTCATAGAACTAATAAAGAGGTTGTTTCTTATTAACCCTTGATAGCAAACGTCACTTCACACAAATAAGAAGTGCGTACGATTTAATGAGTGATTTTTACTTAAGTCTGTTATAATCCAAAGTAGGAAGAAAAAATGTACTTACATCTTTTTGAGTAATCTTCTATAAACTTGTAATTCAAGTTTTTCCAATACAAGGTAGACACCTGATCTCAAAAACCTAATCAAATACACATCACTAAATCAGCTTCATAAAGTATAGCTAGTCTTTTCTTATGAATGGGTAGGCATTATAAGCATGGCAAACCTGTCCTCATTCTGTTGGAGAGCACATCGTAATAGTCGAATATCACCCCTTCTAAGTGCTAGCAGAACGTCCTGATACTGCATGGTCCATACATTTTGTCAATTTAAGTTGTATATTACTAGTAGCAACAAGCAGGTCAGATGTGTTGAACAATTTGCATAGTTCTAGTGCTTAATATTTGAAGACAAAAAAACTTTCAATGAGTTAGTCTTTGGGTATCGGGCATAAAGAAAGATCAGATATAGTAACCCATGAACCAACAATCAACTTCGGGTACATATTCAAGTGTTAAGGCGACAAGGTTCACATTTCTGAACATAAGGACCTTGTCCTAAAATAAGAAACGAGTGGGGACATTGCCTTGACACTACCGATGCATAAATACACATTTAAGGTTGGCATGTTTGCTACATTTGGTGATAATTCTTTCATGAAACCCCTTTAAACATAAGTTGCGTGTACTCTGCAACTTCTGTTTGTTTGTAGAGTTTTTCTCTAAAATATCAAGATAATCAATGTTTCAGGGTGAATATTGAGGTAAGGTTTCCACAAAATATTCAGGGTGTCAAGTGTCTGGATAATTAAAGATACAAAAAGAGGAGTCAAACAGACATGACCAGCTGAAAGAAACGTGCAAAACAACATATACATTATACCTCAAGAAGATTGTACTTCTGCAACAATAAATCTTCAGGCATGATACCTATTGAAAGCTTCACGGGTATCAGATATTTGAGGATCATCCTATTATATCCACACACACAACTAAAATTAGGGAACCCAGCTTACAAAACAATATTATAATGATAAAATCTGTAAGAAATGCTATCAGCCTATTACAGAAACAAATTTTATCAATGCCAAGAATAGGGACACAAGCAATTCTTTATCCATATTAGATTATAGTTCCAGGTACACTATGTAGAAGGTAAGAGTTAAGACCATAAGGTTGCGTTTAGAAACAAGAAATTTATTTCAAATTATAGATTTGAATTATAAAATCATAAATAAAGAATTTGAGAATGATAAGGTTTGGACAGTCATTCTCAAACTCTCAACTATATTTACTTTATTATAAGGGTGGAATTGGCTTAAATTCTAATTTGAATAATTTCATTTGCCAAGCACCAAATTTGAGCAAATTTTAGATTTCCAAATGAAATCATGGTTCCCAAACACAGCATAAGTATTTGAATTTTTTAATAAGTTTAACTCAAGCTTATCAATGGTAGAAAGCTTTTCGAGCAGAGGCAACATCTCATAAAAGATAGTATTATCACCAAAAATTAGCTTGCATAGAGTAAATTATAGCACAAAACAAAAATTAACAATAGAAAGCAATTATTATGTGCACAACAAATTTTATTGCCCTAAAGTTAAAAGTGAAACCCCCAAAGAGCAAGGCTTCAAAAGATGCGTTTTGATCTTTACAAGCATATAGGCCTATCCAATCTCTAAACACAATGAAAAATTTGATGAGCATCACTTGTATTGAAAATCTCTTCAAATTTAGACATTATAGTTTCATTTTCAAATAAATACGTTTAAAAGAATAGAGATGGTGCAGAAGGGAATGCGTACTACACCTTATATTGGATTCATGGTCAGGATGGCAATGAGCTAGAGCATATGACAATTTCTGATCAGCCTGCAAGTTGGAGATACACTTCTAAATAAGATCATGTGCAGACCATAAAAATTTTTATAACAGCAAAAAAAGTCAAAAGTTAACAATGCACATTTTTTTAAAAGCAAATAAGCGTTAAGTCATTGTTTCATAGATTTCTTCACAAAATTACTCAATCCACAGAAAACGTGGCCAAATCTGGGGCTACAATATTTACATGTAATGCAAGTGACTTGGTGAATATGGTTGTCTTTCTGCATTTTCAAGGGTAAGTGCACGAGAAAACTGTCCTACCTACTTTGTACTGCTTAAAGAGTTCAATGCGTAGTGAACCTCAGGCCATTATAAATTTGATAAATCCAAGATACATTCAATCTTCACACCCAACAGTCATATGGAATATGGATCATGCTACTGAAAGGCTCTTATTTGAACTAGCGAACACACATCATTCAGTACTATCTTAAAATAAATACTTGAAACTTAACAAAGTAGTATATAGTAATAAAAGAAACCAAATATTTGCAAGCTATCCAGTGTTCAATATGCAACATAGACATAGAAAATGGCTTCTTATGACCCGGTCCCGGCACAACAACCATAGACTCTTTTTACAAGTGATCCATTCTCAAAAGTCAGAACTGATCAAAATTCCCAATTCCCAAGCATGTCTTAGCATCAAGGCTTTGACAAGAAGTACAACTACAGCTTACGATTTTAAGCATTTGGAGAAGGGAGACAACAATTCCATGGACTTACTTCCACAATAAAATGACCGATAAAGAGAAGCAGATGCTCGGCATAGAACATGTGAGACTTTGAGGTATCAGTGTAAAGTTAGGGTTTAGAAACATCGGTCAATGCAGATATTACAATCCGAAGATCTTGTACGCTTGAATAAGAAAAGCAATCATACAAAAAGATTAACAACTAATAAGCAGAAGATCACACTATCAACGTTTTAAGACCTAAGAACTAAGTTCTGTGAAAAAATACTCTAGATTGAATATAGATGTTTGCCTTTCCTGAAATCAAACCCTGCATATTTAATTCCAGAGATTGATGTCACAGGTGGTCATGCTGACATCTCAATCAATTCTAATTTATTGAGATAGGTAGAGTCTGGTAGTCTGAAAAGGAGCATTAGTATGTAAATACAAAAGCCAACCCTATATGATAGCTCATCGTGTTCTTTCAATCACATTTCATCCTAGATTATGAAGTTAAACTTAGTTGATCATTATTGCCTTTGATTTAGATAACCGGTATATTGTTCCAATTGTGAGTATTTCACGATATATGTTGAAATGTGTGGGCATGGGTATGGGTGAAAAGGCAAAAGCTGTTTTAGTGGTCAAAAGACTTAATTTACATGCAGTTGTTACTTGTTAGTTGCCCCACTATCCTCTCACTCTAGGTGAGTCCATAACAGGCTGTTCAAAGGACTTAGTTTCCCCTACAAACTCTCGTCTTAGTAGTGCAGATATGTTTAAAATTTACGCTCATAAGGTTTAAAAGAAACTGGTTTACAAATTAATACTATTAATAATATGTAACTTTCATAAACTTCTAGTAATTAACTAGTGTTTTAGCAGATTCATGGATTTCTGCGACTCCGCCTGTAATCGTTCATCGCTCATTTCTAATGCCGGCTAAACACTTGGACATTTCAATTTGGTTTGGAATGTTGAAACTTTTACATAAAAATAGTCAAGTTGGACACTTGGACATGTGTCGGACATGGGTATACGAGTCCGGGTAGCATAGGTTAAAAGTATAATAATAACAACACTGCCATCAAATCCAACAACATTGTTGAAGCTTTAATCCCAAAAGATGATGCCAACTACAATATAATCACACAAAACATTACAGAAAACGGAAATATACTCACAGCCGGAAAATTTTCGTTGAAAACTTCAAGACGACCTGTATAATACATGTAAGTCACCTACAATAACATAAGAGTGCAACGTCTTCTCAATATTATATTCATAAAATTGAATACCTATAAAGATATCACAAAATTTGGAATGCAAACGTTAGTACCTTATCTCTGGTAGGAAACTCCTCAAAATCAAAGATACGGGCAGTCTCAATACTTCTTATTACACTTCGACAAAGATGTACAGTACCGAGCTGTAATGAAGCCAATCACAAAACACAGTCAAATTATCAGATAACTTGCAATTCTAGACCTAACGAAAAAAATAATGATTGAGATTATGTATGACTGAATTTAAGTCTATTGATATGATAAAAACTAATTGGACATGAATAACAAAATAGATGAATGAAAAACAAAATTTCTTACAAAATAAGAAAGGAAAAATCGAAACATATAAGAACTAAGGAATAACCAATATGCACCTTGAAATAGATTTTGAACAGCTGGCAAGTCACATGTAAGGCTCCAACACGCTTTGGCCCTTTTCCCTGCCAAACACAGCAACGTCTATCAACAACATTCAGGCAAATCACTGGATCAAAGCATTAAGCCTGTAACAGCCCTCTTCTATTCAAATAAACACAATAACTTAATTGAACACAAGTGTCATTCATAAACACAGTAAAATATGAACAAAAGACTGAATTACATTATAGAGATCAAGAATATGAAACCGTTGAACGTACCCAAATTGCAACTAGGGATGGGCATGACAAGGTTTTGGTTAAGTCCAACTAGACCCAAACCTCATCTAGGATCTGAGTCCAATTCTTTTATTTATTTTTTATGTCAACTTCTCAAAATTAATTTCTTTTAAAAAAATTATAAGATAAATTAAGCTTGACACAAGAAAAATCAGACATAACAATATTATATTACTAATTGAGTCATCCATAGTCACTAGTACAATGTAAAGAAAATTATGGTTACTCCATAGAGTTCAATTCCACCTTCATCAATAAGCAATTAAACTCCAATTTTTAGTCAAACTCATAATTATAGTACCTAAAAAGCTTTTCTTTAAAATATATGAATTTTGTGATGATAAAGAAAGTTCTAGATTTTGAGCAAGGAAGGTAAGATTCTAAAGGGCTACCCTAAAGTTCACAAATAAAACCAAACCCTGAATCCATAGGGTCCTAATCTTAGACAAAGATCCTTAAACTAAAATTGGATTCATTAGGGTCTAGGTAGGTCCAAGCAGTGTCTTTCGCCCAAGTGCCATGTTCATAGCTGGTTATAACTTGTAAGATTGACTAAAAGAGATTTTATGATATGAAGTTTCCCAAATGAGATAAAAAGCAGAAATATCCAATAGTATTTCTATCTCTTTATCCATTATTCATAAACAGTCACATTTGAAATTATACCATCGGGATGATATATGAAATCGCATACGGAAGCAATTATTACAAACGTTGTTAACAATATTAGAGCTTTGTAAAATGTGACACCAAGTAAAATTGTTCGAAGAAATTTTCAACCATAGTATCCTCAATCCCCTACATGCATATCTTCACCTATGTTGCTTCGACTTTTGAATGGGGCTAACGTGACCATATCTGACAATCAAAATTCTGATATGGTTAGAAAACTTCATTCTTAATCACTTAATTTTGGATCAGTGGAGACTATATTATAAAAATGTCAAGTCAGGAGCTTAGACACCTTCTCAGTTCTGATGAAAGATGGTTCCCAAGTTGAGTAACATATGTTATCTGCAATCCAGGGACCTCTAACATCCAATTGCTCAACACTTCTCAAAACTTTCAAAACACATCTAAGCATTTTCAAAATTTAAGCTATATTATCCTAGCTACTAATGGAATTTAATTTAATTTGCCCTTCCAAATGTAGTGGTAGTGTTAACTTTGGAAAAATCTACACAAAATATCACCCTTCAATTCATAAAAACGAGCAACTTCTATGAACAGATCAAATCAAACCGCTGAGAAAAGAAAATAGAAAAACATACTGCAAGGACACCAAAAACTTTCATGAGAAAAGAACCAGCTGCCTTCAATTTATCTGGGCTTTTTCCACTTGACGCCAACTCCCTATCAGCCTAAAATCACAATTTCAAAGTATCAATGTAACAATCAACAGAACAGTAGTACAGTACTGCCACATTTATTCTAATGCATCAACAGTTAAGAGTTCATGTTATTCCTACCCTCTCCGCAATAACCCTAATCTCATAAGCAACCACGTATAATGCTTCTAATGCCCACGCAGACTCCCAATTCCGAAATTCCTGTATAAAGGCACTAAACACAATAACCAATTCAAAATTACAACCCCAAATTCAATCTTGAACTAAAATTAAAAAGCAAAAAAGTACAATAAACAATTACTTGGAAAATTTCTCGTAGGAATTATAAGCATCAACCAACTGACCAAGCTTGTAACACTGTAAAGCGCGAAGTAGGGGTGATAACATTTCACTTGATTGTCTGATTAACCTACTAACATCCTGCAAGATTCAAACCAAAGGAAAATTGAGATTTTTCCATCAAGCTATAAAATTGGAGTGTATAAGCGGATCAAATTCGAAATTAGAGTAAAACCCTAGAATGGAAAAAAAGACCTGGAAAACATTTAGAGCGTCGGCAACGGCGAGGAGTTTGGTATTACCGGAAGAGAGAGAAAGAAGGCGACGAAGAGAAGCTCCATCTTGAGTAGCAATGGCGTCGGAGAAGTTGTTAAGGTAGTCTGTAATTTTTCTGTGCGCTTCGCCCATGCTTATGTACGCCATTTTTTTCTTCCTCTTTAACTCTTTGTTATGAGTTTAGAGAAAATGAAGCAATAAGAAATTAGGACTTGGGATTGGGAGTAGACGAGTAGTACTAACACTAGTATTCAAGAGTTATTAGACTAAGTCAGCTTTTTATGCTATTTTTAGTGGTCGTTATATTTATGTTTTAAAAATTAATATTAATAATTTAATTTTTTATCTATTTATGGTAAATAATGACACATTTAAATTATTTTTTGATAAATCAACATTTCAACCACCCTTTAATTTGTCAATATTCATTTCCCATGTTTTCAAATATAAATTCTTCCACCCATCCTCCCTGGTTTCTTTTGATGTAGTATCAAAGAGAAAGGGACGGTTTTAAAAAGTATTTTCGCTTTAAAATACTTGTACTAAATATATTTTTGTGTAATTTAATGTATTTGTCGCATTTTTGATATTTAGAGTTATAAATAACTAAAAATTATAAAAATTTAATATTATGAAAATATACGACGAAACGAATAAAATAAGATCTCACATGACTATATTTTTTTCTCGTATAATAGTCGAAATATGTAAATTATCATAGGATAAATATTGCAAAAGTTAGTTTGGTGCAAGCAATATGAAAAAAAGAAAGTATAAATTTTTTATAAGAAATAAAAAGAGAGATTAAAGTATGTAGATAAAGTTTAAAAAAATTATAATATAATCCCTCCTATTCTTTCCACTAGCCCCATCTTTTTTTAATTATTCAGTAGTCACTCTTCATTTGCATTTAGTTCTTAATCTATAAGTTAAAACATAGTCATTTAGGATCTTACTTAATTCGTCTCAATACAAGGATTGTTATTATTAGCTTTTTATAATATTTAATTAAGAACAATTATAGATATTACACAAATTCTAGTGAGAGACAGTTTCTTTAAAAACCATCTCCAATTGAGTTGGCCTATTAGGGAAAATGTAGAGTAAGAGTAGGCAATAAGTTTTAATGGATTGGGCTTGGGAGACCGTCTCTCAGGAGAATGGTTGTAGATATTAAGGGTTAAAATGTTATTTCGGCAAGTGTGAAAAACTAAACGAGACTAATAACTTGAATAGGAGGGGGTATAAATGAGATGAAAACAAAGTAGCGAATATGACTTGTGAGACTTTAAGATTAGACTTTTAAGATGAGACTTTGAAGATAAAAAAGTCTCATTACTTATTTGACATGTTAGAAAATTAAACTTTTTTTTAAGACAAAATCACGTTTTTTTCCTCAAATTCCACATACAAAATAACCCCAAGTCTATTTCTAAAAATGGAAATAATGTAAATAAAAGGAAGAACCAAAATGGGAAATGTGATGATTAATGAGGGGGAGGCACTGGGGAGGGAGGAAGTAGTCTTTCCTCTTCTTCATCCATTGCAAAGTCTCCTCCATTAATCCAACTTTCAATAAATTCACGCAATCATAATCAACAATGGAATTAAATTCCCATTCATCAAATTTCTACACAACAAAACACATCCCACTTAATCAAGAACAAGAACATGATCACCCAAATTCCAAAACTTCACTTCTATCCTTCAACACAGATTCATCTTCTTCATCAAATTCCATTTTCTCTAACAAATTCATCTTCATTATTCTTCTCTTAACAACCTCCATTTCTCTCATTACAGCTTTCTCTTTTGCCTTCCTTTTTTTCTCCTCAAAACCCCAATCCACCATTCACACAACAATTCGCCCTCAATCGAAACTTTCTCATCCTGTAGTTATCTTAATTTCCTCAGATGGGTTTCGATTTGGGTACCAATTTAAAACCCTAACCCCCAATATTGATCGATTAATAGAAAATGGAACTGAAGCTGAACTGGGTTTAATTCCAGTTTTCCCCACCTTAACTTTCCCTAATCATTACTCGATTGTTACAGGATTATACCCTTCTTATCATGGGATTATCAATAATCATTTTATTGATCCTGAAACAGGTGATAAATTCACAATGTCTAGTCATGAATCTAAGTGGTGGCTTGGTGAACCCTTATGGGAGACTGTTTCAAAGCATGGGAAGAAAGCTGCTACATATTTCTGGCCTGGTTCTGAGGTGAGAAAAACTTCTTGGACTTGTCCTGTTGATTATTGTATGAAATATAATGAATCTGTGCCTTTTGAGGATCGTGTTGATACTATTGTTGGTTATTTTGATTTGCCTATTGATGAAATTCCTGTATTTATGACCTTATATTTTGAGGACCCGGATCATCAGGGCCATCAATTTGGCCCTGATGATCCGGAGATCACGAATGCGATTGTTAGGATTGATGAGATGATTGGGAGATTGATTCTAGGGTTAGAGAAAACAGGGGTGTTTGAGGATGTTCATATTATTATGGTTGGTGATCATGGGATGGTTGGTACTTGTGATAAGAAGTTGATTTTTTTAGACGATTTAGCTTCTTGGGTTGAAATTCCTTCAAATTGGGTTCAATCTTATACACCATTGCTTGCGATTCGCCCTCCAATGGAGTTTTCTCCATTGGAGGTCGTAAAGAAGATGAATGAAGGGTTGCAATCAGGGAAAGTTGAGAATGGAAAGCATTTGAGGGTTTATCGTAAGGAAGATCTTCCTACTAGACTTCATTATGTTGATAGTAATAGGATTCCACCTATAATTGGTCTTCTTGAAGAGGGTTTTAAGGTAGAACAAAAGAAATCAAACCAAAAGGAATGTGGAGGTGCTCATGGGTATGATAATGCATTGTTTTCTATGAGGACTATTTTCATAGGCCATGGCCCTCGATTCGCTCGAGGAAGACGGGTGCCATCGTTCGAAAATGTGCAAATCTATAACTTGATCACTTCCATTCTAAACATTAAAGGAGCCCCAAATAATGGTACTTCTTCATTTCCTAACTCTATCCTCTTACATGATGCGTAGAATCAGTGTTGTGACTTGTGAGTTCATGTAAAGGGAACAAGGCACCAGTGTAACATTATTTGCCAGTTAATTCGCTTTTTGAATTCGCAATTTGCTCAAAATGATCATAAAATAGCTCAAAATCGATCATAATTCGCTTATGTTAATTTGCGATTCGTAAGGAGATTAATGAATGATGTGACACTGGGAACAACCATTATGATGTTTTTAAGGTTTTGTGAATACTTGTTTCAACCTATATTTTGTATGTTCATCCAAGCAACGTTTGATTGCAAAATATTTTTTTACAACCCAGGATGGTTCTTCACTCATTTTATTGTATCATGATCTGACAAAGTTTATGTAAAAGTAAAACTTTATCTTACTGCATTCTTCAAGATTTTGAATTGGATTAGATAATAAAAGGTAATTTATTCTTTGATGTTATAATGATTGGCAAAGCCAGAAATTTAAATTAAGGGGGCCAAATATGCGACAAGCAAAATAATTATGGTAGAATGACTCGTATATTAGCAAAATATTTTCATAAAAACAAGTAGAAATTCGATGTTATAGTGTATAATATGAGTATAGCACTTATATGGATTGTTAGCCACTGGTTATCGATAAATTTGGGCTTGTATACAAGACTCCTACTGGAGGAGAGTTGACTGCATACAAATCCGATGAAGTTCCATTCTAAAATCAATTGGTATTAGGAGTAGCCATCAAGTTTATATATTTTACTCAACCTCTCTTTAATTATTCGATGTAGGATTATATGTGGGTTATTTTTACTAACAGTTATGATACATGTCAAGTGGATGGCCAGATGATTTTTGATAGATTGTGTAGTAAAGCAATAGCTTATTGCTAACTTTTACCCTCCCAAAATGAACCTGAATACCTACTACTAGAGAATCATTATTCCCTTCTGTGATATGGCTATGATCTCAGCATTTATTGAGCTTGTCTATTGCTTCTAATGTGTAACTAGAGGTGTTTAAAATAAACTTGATGATCCGATATTTACACAACCTTATAATCAAACCGTATTTTAACCTCACTTTATTAAAGGATTTACCATACCAACGTGAACACAAGATCTGATTTTGAATCGACTTGAAACACCTCATCTGATATCGATCTGATAACCCAAATAAACACCTCTATACTTAACGAGTATGTTTCACAACAATAGTTGTAGTCGTCAAAGCACTCGATGTATGTCATTCAGTCTGCAAAAATTTTTTGAGAAAACGTGTTTTGTTAGGACATTTCTTATTTACTGGGGAATGGGAGTAAGAGCACACGAGGCTTGTATAATTTTGTAGTGATCAATCCACTCTGCGATTGATCTTGAAATTTGCAAGTATATTAGAATGTTACTCTTTCAGTTTCTTTTACTTTGAGTTTCTTTTAGTTTGTTCCACTTATTTTATTATTTTTTTTTGACAATGATTTCGCTTTCTTTCTTTTAATCTCACTCACAAAATTATTATCTCTTTATTTTTATCAATCATTTCTATCATTTATTTGATTTTTTGTCTTATTCTCCAACCCAATTATTCTATCCACTAAATTTCTCTTCAAATATTTTTGGTACATTCTCATAGGGATGGAGAGAGTATCATCATCATCATCATACCCAATATCCCACTCGAAAACAGGGTTTAGTTGAGGGAAGGTAGCAAACAATTCATAATCGTACTCCCTTTACATGGATAACTAGAGGAATTCGATTGATTTTACCCCAAACAATAAGAGCCAAGCATAAATAGGATATGAGCAACAATGTTGTCTCAAGAGTATAACTACTTATAGAAAAAAACAGCACAAGTAAAAATTAGATCTAAAAAAATGAAAAATAAAATAATATAAATAATTTAATAAATAAAATAAAAATAAAAAATTACCAATAATAATCTAACTTTTTCCTTTTTTGACACAATAGTCACACTTATTGAATATGAGCAATGGGCTTACATATAATGAAATAGGAAAGCAAATTGATATACCAAACCAATGCCAACACGCTTACATAAAGATTGGTATATTTATCAAATGGGGGTGCTGCAATACTAGAAAAGTAAGTACTTTTTTCTGAAAAAGTGAGAAAAGAACTCACATATCGAAGGTGATTGGGTGTTTAATTCATTATTTGACGTGTTTATGATAACCTACCATTGCACAATAGTTACCAAAATATGACAGGTAAATTATAAAAATTAATATAAAATTATGTGGTAAAAAAGAATAGGAGAGAGATATTTAGGAAGGCATATACCAATTATTATAGATGCTTTAAATAATCTCAATTTTAGAGTCACTTAACAAAAAATATTGTTACTTAAATGAAACTTGTTAACTATTTTTTAAAAACCAAAAAATACAAATAAAATTTAAAAATACTAGAAATTATGAGTAAAATAAAAAAATATTAGAAGAAAACCCACTTCCCTCCCTTCATCTCGAACCCAACTTGAACCACTAAAACTCACTCACGAAACAAATGGGCAGAGGAGGACGATGGGGCTCGCAAAATGGAGGGAGGCAACGTTGCTTGATGGTTGGGTTAGGGTTACAAACAGTGATGGGCACGATTTGAGAGGATAGGGTGGGAATATTGTAAGCAATAGGGTCACAATAATAGGTACTCGTGGGAGAGGGGGCTGAGGTGGGCACTAGCTAATGAAAGGTAGGAAACGGTAGGGGGTTGGGGGAGTGGAAGGGTGGCAGTGATGGAAGAGCAATCTCATCGGAGTAGACGGGTGGCAGTGGGGTAGGGGAGGAAAAGGAGTAGTAGTGGTGCAGGATGAACTAGGAAGAAGTTTTTTTTTTTTTTTTTTTTTTTTTTTTTTTTGCAACTTGATCAATTGGTAACCCTGATTTAGCCTAAGTAAAAACCCCTTAAAGTTGGGACTATACATGGTTATTAAATAGATTATATTATTATAAAAAAATGAGGAAAAAAATGAATTATTATAGGTAATTTTTTCCAAAAAAAAATTAAGAAAATACAAATACGATAATAAAGAATGATATTATCATATCATTTTGAAGAAGAAATTTCTCAGTAGAAAATGACACAAACAAATTAAGATCTTAGATGATGAAGTTACTAGTGTTTTACTTTAGTATAACTATAAATTAAACACTTTATTTAATTCTCATTCATATTTATCTGATTTAACATCATCTATAAAAATTAAATGTTTTTTTAAAGTTTCTTAGATTGTTATGAACTATAAGTTGATTTATTTTTAGCAAATATATCTAACAGGTAAATTATTTAAAAATAAATAATATTGAATTTTTTTTTGGCGGATCAAGCAAAGTTTAATTTATTATTAACAATTTTCCATTCTCTTAATAACATCCACTAAAAAAACATTTATAGTCTCTTGGATTCATAATATTGATTAATTACATTTGACTTTTTTGTACAAATTTCAAATATAATTCGAGATTTAATGTATTTAAAAATACTTCATAGAAAATTATAAAATATATATATTCAAACTCTAATAATCGAGATGAACGTAACAAAATCTCACATTAACATATTTTTTAATTTATTTATATTTATGAAAAAATCATGTTTTGATTTTCACTCTGCTTGTATGAAAATTTTAAAATATAAGTTTGAATAAGTTTTTAAATAGGCTAGAATTGAGTTTTGTCTCAGTTGGAAAACAAATACCATTTTCTAAGAAAAGTCGTAGGATATGAGTTCGATTCTGATTAAGATGAGATCCGATTTTCTTAAAATATATTTTAAATAAAAGATTATTGTTTTGTTTCTCAAATTTTCTACAACAATTCGTCGATTCCCATTTCCTTTTCCCACTGCAACCGCCAACCCCCAGATCCACCTCCACCAAAACACCTCCCATCCGCCATTAACAAACCTTAGAGTTCTTCCCCCCAAATGACGACTTACGGAACAATACCCACTTCCCAATCTCCAGACCCTCCATTAACAAACTTCGAATTCATCTCACGCGCTAAAAACAAGATTCAATCAACTCTCACATCTCGTCGTCCATGGAACCTCTTCTTTTCTCTTTCCTCTCTATCTCTCCCTTCATCCATTAACGAATCCCTTCTTCGAATGAAAACAAACCTCTCTTTTTTCCGCATGAACTACGCCATAATCGCTCTTATAATCCTCTTCACCTCTCTCTTATGGCACCCAGTTTCTCTCATCGTCTTTCTCATAACAATGTCTGCTTGGCTTTTCCTCTACTTCCTCCGTGATTCCCCTTTAATTCTTCTAGGTCGTAGTGTCGATGATAAGATTGTCCTCGCTTTTCTCGCTGCTTTAACAATTGGGTTTCTGCTTTTCACTGATGTTACAACAAATATCGTGGCGGCCATATCGATTTCTTTGGGGGTTATTTTGTTGCACGGGACGTTTAGAATGACGGAGGATCTGCCATTAATGGGTGGATTTGAGGATGAGAGTGGTACACGGGTTTCATATACCCGTACTACTGGTGGATTGGGTGAACGCCTTCCGTTAAAAGATACGGCGTCGTCTTCTTTCTCGGCGTCATGATTGAACCTTCTTCTCGGCGTGTAATCTGAAATTGTAATGTTTCATGTAAGTTTACTTTCTTTACTTGCTTCAATTTCTGCTACTGATTTGTGCAATTGTCAATTTTTTTAGGGAGATATAGGTAATGTAATTTCGATTCCCTTTATTTTTTCTGGTTCGAAATTTTGATTTGTATGTTGAATTACTGAGGGCAATTTGGAAATGATTTTTGCCTAATTTGATTTGTATGAAATTCGGTTGTTGGTTTAGTTTGATTGCTTTTGTTGAGAACTCAATCTATCATCATCGGCCCTTATTTCAATCGGGCCAACGATTTGTAGTTTTTTGATCTGAAATTATAATGCACTTTCTAATTACGTGAAGTTGCATATTATGTTTGTTACCATTAGGTTTTTGGAAATAATTTTTTTTTCAGCTTTATTAGTAATTAGTGTAAGGTTGCCCACATTCGAAATTCACAAATCTCATCTTAGGCGGGAGCCACATATTGACATTAGGATAATGAAATGGTCAATGGTTCATGGTTGTATACTCTTATAGTTTTATATATCGTGCTTACAAATGCTATGATCTGGGTGGTCTTGAGAGAGGTAGATGACGATAAACCATAGGAATTTCCTTCAAAGGAGAATAATGACCTAATACTAAAGTCTTCAAAACAGATTCAACGATCCGACATTTAGCCGATCAAATCAACGTGGACATAAGACCTGATTTTGAACCGACACAAAACACCTAAGCTGAAATCAATCCGATGACCTGTATGACATAAACCTAATGAAATGGATATAACAATCATGAAGATACGAATAATAACTTTCAGAAAGAAAACTACTGATGATTTAGGACAAATTCAAAAACTGTTATTAGGATCAACGCTCTAACATCATTGTTATTGGTTTTTAAAATTTATTTAGGTAACTCTCGTCCTTTGAGATTAAGACTTTAAATTGTCGTGTAGAAGATAGTAACCGGTGGAAGCTTCTACATAACTAGGTCTGTGAACATCTCTAGATTGGTAAAATTATTTCTACTTTGGTTCTTCAGCCTAAGCAATGTGAGTTTTTGTAGGAGATAGCTCATTTCTCTTCCTACGCCTTTGTTATAATGCCAGTAAAGAACCATCCCATTCCCCGTTCATGTTCAGGCAGAGTTACATAACTTTACTTTTATTAGTGATAACAAAGAAACGAATTAATAATATTGGCAAGGCGAAATAAAAATTGATAGAATTTTTTAAAGGTCCTGTGTAAGTTTAAAAATTAGGATATTTTAATAATTACTTTTATATTTAAACACTTGACGTATATTATATAATTTAATATTTGAGACCTTTAATTTTTTAGGATCATGTGCGGTAAAACATGTTAAACATACTCAGAACCTCTTTAAATATTGGTAATGTTTGGTTTAATTATTAATGTCTTAGGTTGTCAGTTATGTCCATGACTCCCGTGCAATGTACTTTTATACTCCCTCCTATTCAGCTTAGGTGTCCCATTTACTTTTGAGACACTGTTTATTTATCACTCTTAAATTGCATTTTATTATTAATCTATAAGTTAAAACATAGTCATGTGAGATCTTATTTGATTCGTTTTGATGTAAAGATTATTAATATCAACTTTTTATAATTTTTATTTATACATAACTCGATTTATTAAGGATTAAATAAGTACATTGGATAGAGTGCATAAAGTAAATGGGACACTTAAAGATGGATAGGAGGGACTATATTGCTACTCCCTCTTTCACGGGAAATTTGCCCATTTGTTTATAGTATGTCCAATTAAATTTTTTTTTGTATTTTTAGTTATAGTTCATATTATTTCTTTAATTCAAGTTTGTCTTGCTTGAATTTTTTCTTTGGTAATAATATTATTTTTTAATCTCATGCATAAACGTATTCTCTCATTTTTCCACTTATCTATGTGTTGTTTTATTCTATTAATTACTTTAATTTAAAATTAATATTATACCAAATATAAAGGTGTATTATTCATGGGATAGGTGGAGTACTAGTTTAGATTGATATAGTTGGTGATGAAAGGGAATTGTCGGCGGCAAATGTAGATGAAATTGTTGTCATGTAACTTAAATGCTTGTCGTCTTGCTCTTGCATTATGCTTTATTTGATCATTTTGGAAGGGAAAAGAGGAAGGAAAAGGAAGAGAAGAGAAATAGAAGGTAAAGGTGTTCAGTTGGGTCGTCGGGTCAATTTTTAGTTAAATGTTTCAGGTCGGTTTAAAATCGAGTCGTCAGATAAATATCAAGTTGTCATGTCTATTTAGAAAGCAAAGTCTTGCTTTAGGAGGAAAAAGATGATAAATGAAGAAAGATGATAAATGAAGAAAGATGATAATTTTCCCTAAATCATTCATTTTTCAAATCCATCATCCTCATCTTTCTTTTCAGAGGAAGTCTAAGTAATTAACGGTGATTTTTATTGGCAAATTACCCTTATGTAGAAGAAGTTGATAGAAGGAGACTTTTAGGATTTTAATTTATCTTTTTTTTGTTTTGTTTACTTTATTGGTCTTTATTTTGTTTTTCTTTTTGGTCATTTTACAAATTACCATGATTAATTAATTCTTTTCATGCATTTCCATCTATCCAAAAACCTCCTACCCTTAATGTAATGATTGATCCTTGTGCCAATAATGAGAAAGTGATATTCTGGAACAAGCTGGTGTATGTCTATCTCTAGTTGGAAGCTTGCTCAACTCATTACTCATAGTTGAATATCATTCATTTTGTCTTTGTGCTTTATTAGTCTAGTAGTAGTATGTTCTATGTGGGTTTGCAATATTTTTTTAAAAATTCTGATTTTTAACTTTTTACTTAATTTTTCTCTTTTCCTGTTTGCACAAGAGATGTACTTATTAATGTGCCCAAATTGACTAGATAAGTTAATTATCCCATAATTTTTTTTGGGTTAATAATAAATACATAATCTTTTAAGGACAATAATTAAAAGATAATCTACAAAAGAGAGATAAATAATCACAAGCTACAATTGTTTTTTAGAAATCTCAAGAGACAAATCATATTCTTCATTAGAAAAGAAGCTCTAAAGACATGTAATGCAGGCTTCAAAGGAAATGGAAATAAGGCTTTGAACTCCATTTCAAGAGACAAATTATGTATGGGAGTGAATTTGAACATCATAAGTGACTATGCACTCCAAGAAGGGATTTAACAATTAATTGAAAGGAATATTTAGGAGTATCCGGATGATATGGTGCAAAACATACAATCGATTGAGAAGTTGTATATCAAAGGGTTTTTGAATAAGCATGTAGGGTAATTCGCAACGAGTTGCACTTTCATACAATTTGTTGGTTGACTGTGCGACTATAGCTTGCTACTACGAACGTATAAATGAAATATTTTCTCTATGAATAAGAAATAAGCTTCAAGCTTAGGAAGAGCCAAACCAAAATGATGAATAAAATGACTTTTGGTAGTGTATCGCTTTTTTTTGGGTAATGTATTGAGTTTGATTCTTATTTAGTTTCAAACATGTTTTCATCCTACTTTATAATCCCAAAAAAATAGAGATGTGAAATAGCTAACAAAATTTATATTCAATCTAAAATAACTGCATAACAAAATCGAATCAAATTGACAAAGTATTTACTTAAACACAATTACACAACAATCGAAATATTCTGATCAATTCTGAAATATGTTCGAACACCTGAATATGCACCTTTACCAATCACAATGCTTTCTTACTTTCTATTTAATTAAAGGAAAATAATATATATAACCTTAAAGAGTTATATATAAGAAAGAATCTTGTATTTTTTTAATGTATTTATGGAGTATTGTTTTTGCATTGAAAACATAAGATTCTTAATTATATTTATTATTTTGTCATTAATTCTTTCTTGGGAATATAAATATAATTTCCAAAAAATATTAATTGTTTCCTAATTTTAGTACTAGATTCTCTTGAAAACCTAAAATTTTGGTAATAAATAGAATTTGTTAATTTTTATATACAGCCCTAAGCGTTGTTATCCTTAATTAAATCATAGAGGTGTATGATAATTTACTTTTTGTTGGATTTTTGGTAAACTTTTGGCTTATTATTGGTTAAAAAACCAATTAAATAGGGTAAAATGCTTTTGAGGCTATCAAGCTAAAATGAAAAGGCTACTTTAATTATTTTATATATTTTTCTCTAATAAATATCAAACAACCAATATCTAATTTTAGTAATACAACTAGCTTAAAAGTCAATATAAATAGTCAAACAAGCAAATTATAAAAATAATAATCGAACAATCATTTACCAAATACGGATCACATATGTAAACTAATACTCCAATATTAAGAGATGAAATCTACTTTGTCTTGACACAATCTCAAGTATAGTATGGGAAAGCTTCAACAAACAAACATTTAACTTTGGAAACAGTTAAAAGAAATATAGAAATTCAAAGGGTTATACACTCCGTACTAGTCAAATTGTCTCATTTGCTTTTAAAACGGAGAATAAAATATACTACTATTTAAAATTAAAATAGAAATAAAAGTGATGAATTTATATCTAAAGACATGATTGAAATAAATAAAAATAAAAATAGCTAGTCTCTTGAGAGATCGTCTTTTTGTTAGACGTATTTCATGCCTAACTTATTAACGATTAATGTCTACCTACTGTATTTTTAATGCCTACTTATATTATTTTTAATGTTTATTTACCATATTCTAAATGTCTTCTTTCAATATCTTAAATGCCTACATATATCATTTTAAATGTATACTTACAATATTTTAAAGCATATATAATTGACCGGTTCAATTATAGATGGTCTTTGAAAGATACTATCACAAAGATCCGTGAAATGAAAATTGGCAAGTAGAGTGCGACGAAACCGTTTTCTTTGTTCCATTTAGTTGAAGTACAATTTAAGATTAGAATATGCATGTACACTGCACATCAGCAACTATGAAGTAATTGAACTTCATGCTTAGTAAATGCTGAATATCCTAAAGAAAGACTTGGGATTGATTCACTTCATTTAATAATAATTTATACTTGAAAATATTCTCTAATTTTTTTTATGAAAATTTAATTTAAAAAATCCTATCTTTAGGTGATTCTCTTTTAAAAATCTTACCTTTTGATTATTTTTTAAAAATTTAACCTTTACACTACATTTTCTTTTAAAGATTCAAATTAGCTATTACTGGTTAAATAAGTAAGTTTTTTAATTTTCTTTTATTTTTAAATTTTTAAAACTCAAAAACAAGGGAACAATTACATTCCATCTCACTGCCTTCCACCATCCCTTCCAACCTGCCCAACCTCCACCATTAATATGCCCAAAAGAACTTCCCCTTCCTTTACTACCTACCCTCTTCGGCTCTTCCACCACCACCACTCTATATATATCTTATTCTACAACCCTAACCAGCCCCCTCCCTCCACCCCTGCTACTCTATTAGACTAGCATTATATAAAGAGTTAGTTTGTACTCTAATTGGGGCATCCTATTTTTTTAATTATGTTCTTCTTTCCAAAATTACAATCAAAATATATGCAATTAGAATCATAACAATGGAAGAGTGAATGGTTAATTTTTTCTTCTTTACAAGTTCATAGGAATTTTGAGGAAGAAGAGATTATAAATTTAGAGAAGAAGTAATTGATTCAATTTGTGGTGGTTGATTGACGGTGGTGGTGTATTTGCGGTTGTTCATGAGGTGGTGGTGTATTTGCGGTTGTTCATGTGGTGGTGGGAGGACTACGTTGTGTTGGTTGATGGTGGTTGGCTATTTACCCCTCTTTCCTATTTGATTTAATTTGTGGGTTGTAATTTCAAGGGTTGGATGGAGGTTTGATGGTAGTGAGTTATTTACCCCTTATGTAGAGCGAGTGTTTCAGGGGACGGGATAGTGGTAGTAGAGGGTTATGGGTTTTCCATGGAGGAGGTGGATTACGAGTTGATTCAAGAGAGGAGGTGGGTTATGGGTTATTCAGGAAGATGGGATGGTGGTGGATTGGTGTTGGTGGGAACCCAACATGGTGGGAGTATGGTGGTAGTGTTGAATGCAGAGGATAGGAGAGATGGAGTGGTGGCAATTAGGGTGGGGAATGAGGGTGGCAATTGGGGTGGGGAGTGGGCAGGATGGTGGTGGCAGTTGGGGTGGGGAGTGGGCAAGATGGTGTTGGTAGTTGGGGTTTGGAGTGGAGGCAGAGTGGTGGTAGTTGGGGTTTTTTTTTAAATGAAAATATAATAGCCAATTATTGGTGACACGTGTCATAACTTTTTTTTAAAGTAAACCTGCTACTCCAAGTTAATGCAACCTGAAAGTACTTTAAAAGAAAATTAGGTGCAAAGATCAGATTTTCAAAAATAATGTAAAAGTGAAATTTTTAATAGATGATTACTTAAAGATGGAATTTTTTTAAAATTAAATTTTTTTTTTATTATATTGTAAATTAAATAAATTTAACTTTTACTTTATTTAATTTGGTTTCTCAATTTACTATAGTTGTAGACTTGTAGTATAACTTTAAATTTACTTAGCTATTATGGAGATATTTGATATAATTTAACTATTGATGTTGTTTACTTGAAAAAAGTGTGTCAAAAGAGTCAAAAGTCAAATTAAAAGTTACTCATATTCGCTATTAGGGTTCAACTTAAAAATTGAGTATTAATCATTATTTTTTTTTTGACTAATAGAAAAGGCCATAAAAAATTATTATTTGAATAAATGTTGAATAAATGTTGAGTAAAATTAGATGAAATAGTGGAAGTAGTGCACAGATTATATGACATTCAAGGAAATGAGCATCGATAATTAGAACTTTCTTGTTTCTAAAAGATAGTAATATCCACCGATAACATGAGTATAAAGATAATAACAAAGTTTAAATTGCGGGGTTAAAATTAAAAATCCTGAGAAACAAAAAAACATACAAATATAAATTAAAAAAATATATATATTAATAGAAAATATTGTAAAATTAAAAGGATTATAAATTTTCATATGAAACGGTCTCACGGTGAGACCATTTTAATTAGATTGCCCAATGTATATTTATTTTTAAAGTGATGACTTTTTATAGTCTTAAAGTTGTCACTTATAACTTTAAAGTGATTGCTTATAATTTCAAAGTGATCATTTAGAGAAATGGGCTTACTTATATGGGCTCGTCTCATGGTGAGACGGTCTCATATAAGATGAGCTGTAAAAAGATGGGATCTTGGTAAATATCAGTGATTTATAAAGTCTTATATGGTAAAATTTGATAGGGTGAAAATTTTGTGATTTTAATTTATTTTTTTAATTTTATTTAATTATTATTTTATTTTTATCTTTTATAATAATTTACCAATATGATTATTGATTAGGAATTATTAAAGTTAAAAGTACAACATGCGAGTAACGTTGTTTGTTGGACTAAGTTTTCAATTCATATGAGGTAATGAATATACGTGTACGATTAAAATTAGGATGCCAAGTGGCCACTAATAAAAATTTTTCCACAGCAATCATTAGCAAGCTAGCTCTTCCTTTTGGCATTATGAAAGGGCAAAGTTGATACTTCCTCTCTTATAAATTAATTACAATATATATTTTTTCACCTAATTTTATATATTAATTTAATACTTAATATCTTATGATAAAAAATTATAACAAGATTTCACTTGATTATATTAACTTATACATTAAAATTAATCGCAAATTAAGAGTGATGAATGAACAGTGTAATAATCCTAAATGTTGCAAGTAATTTAGAAAGGAGGAAGTATAATTTAATGTGTAATTTTAATCATTTATATCTTAAGTATAATTTAACTAAAAATTATAAAAATTTAATATTATGATACGATTAGACCATTCAAATAAGATACTACTTAACTATATTTTTTCTTACACATTAGCTGCAATATTACAAGTATTTCAGAACAAAGAAATATATATCCTAAAAATAAATTTTAGTGTCTCTAAGTCTAAAATTTCTTACTCCTCTTATTCGATCAAAATTCTTAAACTATTAATTTTCACTAATTTTTTATTGAGACCGTTTCACCACAAGACGGCCTTAATTGGATCAGCCAAAGTCTTAAAAAAAAAACTGCGCTTTGTAGAATTCAAATTTTTTTTTTTGATTTTTTTTTCTAATGGGCTGCTTGTATGGACTCGTCTCACAGTGGGACAATCTCTGAGACGAGCTCATACAATACTTGCTGATTAATTTTTAGCCCTACTTATCATTATAATTTATATTTTATTTTAATCTGTAAGTTAAGTACCACCTTTTATAGATCATAGGAGAGACTAAACAATCAATGGAACAGTCTTTTATGCTCCAATAGAATTACTATTCATATTTCGTAGTACATCCATTCACTCAAAAATTGTATTATCTTGGATTAGGGGTTGTCTGTAAAGTGACAATTATTCGATTTGAGTGATTAATTTAATCAATTATATTAATTGGTTTGAAGAGTTGAATTTCAATGGTGATATTTATTTAAAAATAACTTATTTATAATAAATTATTTTAATCAATTACTTTACTGAGATGATTTGATCGTAAATTAACTTTTAAAAAAAAGTTTTGATCTTTTAGCCTAATCAAAAGACAAAAAAAAAAAAAAAAAAAAACATTGACCAATACTAAATGTAGAAACTTAAACCATTTCAAAATTATTTCTATACACAATGATTAGATTACAGCTTAATTATTATTATCAAATTATAAAACATAATTAATACTTCCTCCATTCCATTATACTTCCGCTCAATACGAATATTTTTCCACCTAATATGTCAGAACCAGTTGTAACTATTGCTGAATAAATAGTGACATTTTCATGATTCCCATGATCCATTCAAGAACAATTTGATTTCTGGCAATGGAAGACATGAAACTTACATTTAGGAGAAACAGCTTTAAAAAACAATCTTACAGTCTCTTCTTGTCTAACCGTTGCACCTTCAATTTCAACCAGAACAGCCCCAGAAATCCTCTCAAAACCACCATTACAGCCACCTTCACCACCTTCCGCCGCTGCCATATAAGCAACAATGGCAGCTTGAGCAGGACCCATACTAGGATTATAAGCAGCAGATTCCATGTATGACCCTGTATAGATTCTACCATTATCATCAACCAAAGCAACCCCAGAAGGACACCCACTATACGGCGCATGGGACCTATTTGCAGCCTCAAATGCAGCTAAAACCAATTCTGTTTCCCTAATTTGAGAAAACCCATTACACAAATTACCAATTTGGGTAATTTTATCAGCATCATGAATCAAATTGTTGTTCTGGGTTTCTAAAATTAGGGGTACATCTTTATGTAAAAGATCATCAGGACCAAATCTATGAGGTAAAAATTGAGATAAAGGTGTAAAAGAATCTGTTTCTACATCAATCCGGTGCCGATTAATTAGGGTTTGTTCATCACATTTATGGGTATTCAAAACTAAGATCTGAATATCAGGCGCACCACGAATTTCTTGCAGAAATTGACGGCAATGACCGCAAGGATACGCCGAAACAACAATGTTCTTCAGATGGGTTTCTGGGTGAAGAGACATATTTGTTATCAGAAATTGTTCGGCATGGATGGAATGATGAAGGGGTAATCCAGGAAATTCGACATTAACGCCGATGAAGATTCGGCCATCGGAGGATAATCCGACGGCGGCGACGGGGAAATTGGAGATTGGACTGCGAGCTAGGGTTTGAGCCGATTTCGCTATGATTGGGAGAAGATTTAGGACAGAATTTAGGCCTAATTTTTTGCAAATTGATTCTGCTTCGGATTTATTGATCATGAATTTGAGGTGATCCATTTTTTGTGGGGATTGTTAATAAGAAAATGGTGAATGATGAAATTTCTGGGTAGGAATTGAAATTGATGATGATGGGTTTTGATTAGATGTGAAAGAGATGGATTTGGGAAAAAGATTGATAAGAGAAAGAGTGTGTTTTGGGGGAGATGAGGGTGTTTGAGGATAAATTTAGGAAAGTACAACAATAAGGGGGATTTATAGTGGGATTTCAAAGGAGACAATTTTTTTTTTTAAAAAAAAAATAATATATATTATCCAATCTTGTATATTTTTTTATGTAATTCATTGTTATTTTTGCTTGGAAAATATAAGAATTAATTATATATTATTATTTTATTATAAATATTTTCTTGGAAATTTAAAATAACTATAAAAAATTATTAATTATTTTCAATTTTTTATATTAGATTGTTTTAAAAATCTAAAATTATTAATAATAAATGTAATTTACTAATTTTTATGT
Organism: Amaranthus tricolor; assembly: GCF_026212465.1. NCBI lineage: Eukaryota > Viridiplantae > Streptophyta > Magnoliopsida > Caryophyllales > Amaranthaceae > Amaranthus > Amaranthus tricolor. The sequence goes on from NC_080055.1 coordinate 24,450,831, forward strand.
ACAGTCCTAAAGGCCAGTATTCAAAAAATTAAATTTGAAAATTCTGGTGAAATTTATAAAGTTGCTAAAATTAATGAAAAAGATAAATAAACACTTACAATGAGATAAATATACAAGATATAATAAGTACATATTCTCTTCATTAATGCCATTTTTATTCTTTTGAAAAGAATCTAACTCCTTTATTAAATGATGCTACATAAATAATTAGATACTATGTAATTAATAATATGAGTTGCAATTAATTATCTTTCAATACAAACTTCCTCAAAATATTAAATAAAGTTTCTACTTTTGTAAAGAAAACCTGAAAATTACATCTTCTATCTTTATATAATCCAAAAATCGTATTTCACACTAAGTTTGCACCTCTAAAAGTCATATTTACCTATATGCAATAAAATGATATTGTTAATTAATTGGCCAAAATTAAAAGGAAATAAAATCTTAAAAAACAAAAAATGGAAAAATAGAATATAACATACCTACTGATTAAAATGAAAGACTCAACTTGTGACATAATTATCCGATTGAATTAACTGAAAAAAAAAAATATAAACATTATATTATTATCCAATTTTTTATAAAAAAATTCAACGAAAAGAATTAAAGAGGAAACAAAAAAATTGGTACTTGGAAAGATTATGGGAGTATTTTTAGAGAGAAGATGAATGGAGGAGAATTAGAAAGGTGGATGGGTGTTTTTGATTTGTGAAACGATTGTTTTCAAATTTTCAATAGTTTTATAAGGAGTTGTAGTTGCATTAATGCACATATATTTTTACTTTTACTTTCTAGTAACTATAAGAGAATATTTGTTATCATTAATACTTATATGTAGCATTAAAGCCTACATATATCATTTACTATAAATATATTTTATTACTTCGTTTCATTTTGTTGTTGTAATATTAATTATTTGCTATGCCTTAGTTACTGTTCGATAAGTGATCATAAATATATAGATAGAAGTAAAATTGAAAATTCAGATAAAGAAAATGACTTATGTGATTAACAATGACTAATCATAAAAATAGGCTAAATCGTAAAAAGACCTTTTAAGTTGAAAATAAGCTTATTAGCTGGTTTAGTGGCTACTGATTCTTATAAGTTTTTATATTAAGGTATTGATTAAGCCTTACTTTGGCCCCAAAACAAATAGAATGTTAGATTTTCTAACAAGCAAAATGATGATCCATCCCCTCTATGTATAGAGTATGGGATACATATATAACTTCCATACCTACAGATATACTATATATGTCCCTCACTCCCTCATGAGAAGCACTTGCACATTGGCTAAAAACATACTTTAAATTGCGTAAAAATTTAATTGTACAGACCGTTTGATCAAACGAGCTAGATGCTTGATCGAGCACATAGTTTTTAAAGGAATTAGAAGGAAATAGAAAGTTTCAGACTCAATCAAGCATGTTTTCTTGACTGAGCAACCCACAACTCGAACGAGAAGAGAGCTAGCTCCCTCCTTCCCTTACTTGCTTTGTTTGCGATAACTTATAGTGTCCAACAAATTAAATTACCTCTTTTTATTTTGGTATAGAAATATATAGCCATATACTTGTTAGTCAAAATAATAAAAAGTAAAAAGTTTTTCCAATAACTAAGCTAATTCGTAGAATACATACCGTGAAACATTTTCTATATATAAATTGAATACTATAAATAATATAATTATTAGTATATAATATTTTATTTTAAATTGTCACACGGAAACATAATCTAAAAAAAAAATGTATGATGTCCAAATCAATATTAATTGATAAAATAAATTTGGATATCTTAAAGTAAAGTAATATAATAATACAAATAATAATAATATGTCCTCAAATGTTGTTCCAAGATGGGATAAATGATTGGGTCAGTAAGCATGAGACTCCATCAAGGAAGTTTCATGAAACTACAAAGAAGTTACAAATATTATAAATAACTAGTTCTAACTTTTTGTGCAAAATACACGGAATATCTTAATTTATTTAGAACCGTTTGATTCTTATAAATAAATTAAATTGATAATTTTTTGTAATTTTTTATTTATTCAATTACTTTTTACACTTGTTTTGAGCTTTAATATTTCTAAATAGCTATTATAAATTTTTGTTAAAGTTGTATTTTATAAAATTATATGTTAAGATTTAAATTTGTCTTTTCTAAGGTGAAAATTTCTAAAATAGACAAAGAAAAAAAAACAAAAAGAATATTATATTTGAATATAAAAATATATTAATTATGATAGAGAATATTTATATATTTGTTATAAAAAAATTTGTTGCTTAATATTGATGAAAACAAATAATTTGCTTATTATCATGAAAAATAATAGTAGAAAAAATAAATATAATTACAACACGTTATCATTGAAATTAATATCTTTATTAAAGTATAGAAATAGATGGTATCAATATGAGAGTTAAAGAAAATGTAAGAAATGATGAGTATACATTAAATGAATGTAGGTAAAGTCATAAAAAACAAAGGGGTTTAGTCATAAAAGATTCCAAACAAGTAGAAGAAAGTGTTGCTTATGTGATTTGTTTGACCTTTACCATACCACAAGACTCTTAGAGGTGGTAAAGCTTAAGCCCTCACCCACAAATATTGCATGTGGATTGCCATACCTTTAGCTTTATAAATCATTCCAAATCAAGTGTTATTGAACATAATAATTTTATAAATATAATTATTTTTTCAGTATCTTTATATAATACGATCTCATTATATGACTAATATAAAATCGCCAAAAGAAAAAGATTTAAAACAACAATTACATATAAAGCACCCTCAATTCCCAACACTCACTATTATCGCGATCTCAATCACCATGGCTACTTAGGGGGTGTTTGGTATAAAGATTGAAAATGGAATGGAAAGGGAACCTTTTAAGAAGGGTAAGGGTAAGGATAATGGTTGTTATTATTTGTTGTTTGGTATGCTAATGGAAAGGGAAACACCTATTAATATTGCATTATCCCTCCATAATCAGTACAACTGAAATATAATCTACCTTTAGAGATATGATGACAAAAGAAAAAAATAACTATGAAACTATAACTTTTTTTTTATATATAAATCCCAGCAAATTAACCATAATTGAAGATTTTGGGATTGAAGGAGTAAGAAAAGCAAATTGAAAATTTTCAGATCTTTACCCATAATTTTATTCCTGTTGCATTCAAAAAAGAGACACTCAAAAAAAAATTAAAAATAGTGGGAGAGAGGAAGATGATATACTTTGTTAGTTAGGAGCACTTGAAGAAGAAAATATGATAGAAGAGAATCTAGCTTGAAGGTTTGAGTTTCAGAATAAAAGAAAGAAAATGTAACATTATTTGTTTTCACTAGTATTTACGAGGAAACAAATGAATGGTAATGGTTTCCGCTAGGTAACGGTAATGGATAGCCAAAAACCATACCAAATACTTTCAAACGGTAACGAATAGTTGAATCTGTTTACAATTTTAAAAAATTTGATACCAAACAACCCCTTAAAGTGACTAATTATAACGTTAAGTGATCACTTAAATTTCTGAAGTGATCACTTTGGCACTTTATAATCTTGAAGTGATCAATTATAACCTTAGTGATCACTTATAATCTTAAAGTAATCAATTAAAATCTAAAAGTAATTATTTATAATCTTAAAGTGATCAATTATAACTTAAAAGTAATCACTTATAACTTTAAAGTGGTCATTTATAACCTTAGATTAATCTCTTACAATCTTAAAATAACCAATTATAATAATAATATATTTGTTAATTTGAAAATAGACTGATTGTATAGTCCCGTCTTACGACGAGACGATCTCTTGTTGGTAGGCGTTTTGGTTGTATTGTTTTCCATATTATTAAGGCCAAGTTTTTGCTCTTGGGCTCTATGGCTTGTATTGTTTAGGCTTCGGGACTATGTTAGGTTGGTAGCCTGGTTTGAAAACTTGTTATTTTGAGAGGTTTTGGGTCTTTTATTCCTCACAGGATTCTCCATGTGTTTTGTATATATTTTTGTAATTTAATATAATTTTAATTTTGAAAATTTTTTTATGATACATGTTAATCAACATGTTCTCGTTTTATGATTCTCACTATCTGGCCATCTGTTATAAATCGAGGAACTCTCTAACTGTATTTTTTTATAGGTATGAGTTATCGTATTTTATTTTTTTCAGAATCTGAGCATAATTTCTATAAGCGGGATACACTGGCTATGATGGTGGTGGTGGTGGTAGTGGTGATGATGTTAAAATTTATTAAATCCTTATATCAATGTTCAAAGACAATAACAGTTTGTTTGGTAGTCGGTATTAAATGGTGTAAATGATAATAAAAAAACTTAGTGTAATTTTTATAAAAATATCTCTTAACAAGTTAAATGAGCATGCTTGTTTACCTTGAATAATATTCATTTTCTTCACAAAATTCATTTTAAATGCACTACTATTTGAAAATTTGGTATTAGGTGGTAATGAAAGATTGTGAACAATAAACTTTTTAACTAGCAAAGATTTATAACCATAAAAATGACATGGTATATATTATAAAAATTTACATTGTAATTCTTTCTTATTACCACGTTTGATACCAATAACCAAACGAACCGTAAGTATTTTTCTAATCTCTCTTAGTCTATTTATTACGCTGCCAATAATCAATTTTAATGTTTCAGGTTTCCGAAATTGATTTTGGTTGCCCCTCCCCTCCCCTGCATACCCTAGTCTCAAAAAGTACTTTTTAATTTTAAGTAGTTAAATTATTTAATTATTTATTTATAGATTCACATATAGTCATTGTGGATTCATTCAAAGCAACAAAGTGTTTGAAGGGGACTAAATTATTTAATTATTTAATTATTTTTTGAGATACACACTAATATATTGACTAAAACTTTTCCAATCAACTAGTCTTCTTTATAGGTGGACTTGGTTAGCCTAGCGCCTTAAAAAGGATTTTGGGCACATATATATGAGCTACATGTGAAAAGATGATGTTATGAAATTTGTTTTTGGGTTATTGAATCGATTGACAATTAAAAGTGTTAAAGAGTTTAAATTATGCGGATTCGAATCACAGTGAAAATAAAAGTTTAAATTATGCGGACTCGAATCACGGTGAAAATCATTGAAGTTAGCACATAGAGTCGTGCAATGGACCAGTGAGGTATCATTGATGTTCATTTGTTGAAGGTCGAGCGATGTACTAAAAGGTTTACTAGCAGATAAACCACTCGTTTGAGCTTAGGTTTTGCATAGTAAATTCTTATCTTTTCGGTACAATATCTTATCTTTTATAATAATCTCATTTTTTTGACGATTATAATAAATAGGAAAATTCCACATTGTAGCATTTAGTTTTCATAAAACGCCAGTAGTAGCACTTTTGTAAGATTTTTCCACATGGTAGCATTCAATTTATGCACTATCTAACTGCCGTAGCATTTTTCGTTAAATTCTTGTTAATTTCTGTTTAATTTATTATTTTGTAAGATTTTTCTACATGGTAGCATCTAATTTTTGCTCTCAAATGTTTAATTCACCATTTTAACGTTTTATTCACAGATTAATGTATCAACGCCCTTAAATGTTGTAAGAATTTTATTTTCATTCAAATTATTGTAAATTATAAAGTTCAAAAGGTGCATTTTACAAACACTAATAAATAATTCAAAAGGCATATTTTATAAGCTCAAAAGGTGCATTTCATAAGTTCAAAAGCTGCATTACAAACACTAATACATATCTACGTAATTGTTACAATATTTAAGGGCGTTGATAAATTAATCGGTAAATTAAATATTTGAAAGCAAAAACTACATGCTACCATGTAAAAAAATCTTATAAAATGATGAATTAAACAAAAATTAACAAGAATTTAACGGAAAATGCTACGACAGTTAGATAGTGTATAAACTAAATGCTATCATGTGGAAAAATCTTACAAAAATACTACTACTGGCGTTTTATGAAAATTAGATGCTACCATGTGGAATTTCCCTAATAAATAAGACCCTAATAAACATTTTTTCACTTGAGAAAACCCTGAACACATTATTTATTTTTTCTCTTTTGTTGAACTCTCAAGAATTCTTTTACATCCATTTTTATTTTTCAATAAAAACAAGTAGAAAGCAAAATAGTAGCAACAAATGGCGATCAAGATTCCCAAAATTGCAATCTTAAAATGAAAGACAATTAGCCATGCGACGATGATATTACAGTTTCAATCTTTATTTGCAAGTGATCCTTCTCTTCCTCATCTGCCTAATAAAAACATAATAAAAGTTGGTGTAAGTCCATGCATACACAAGCACACGAAAGTAAAGTCAGAAAATAAAAGTTAAAGAATCAGAAAAATATCTGTAAGGGCCGAACTAAACAAATAGGCCGCAAGAGTAGATTGTCCCCTTGTGGCTTTGCCGTGTCTTTCACTAACTTATCTGGTGTGACAACTACTTACAATTTTAATTAAAAGTGTACATTCGGATATTCGAGCAGATGTTGAATATAATATTCCTGTTGATTTAATTTTATTTCTTGTGTATTAGTGTATATGTAAATATATTGACAATTTAATTTCGTTTTTATATGTCGTTAGGACAACATTATTTGTATTAGTTATACAAAAGTAGGTGCAAGTGAATGCTTACAAAACCACTAACATAACAAAATATCAAAACTATAATTATTATCATGATGGACCGAGCTAGTAGTATAGGGTTGTATATGCATCTGACACGCATGCCCAAAAAATTTATAAATCAATAAAGCATTAAAATACTTAAACTAAGAGTCGAATCAATAACTTTAAACAAATAATTTAAAACATTCAAGTACTTTAATATTCTTTCCATTTATTTTTTTCACAGTTTTTAAAGTAAATTTTGAGTCTTATTATCTCTAAATACGCATCATAAAAAATTATACAAAATGTATAATAAAAAAGTATACTTTAAGATGAATCTAACAAGATCCCACATAAGAAAATACTAAGTTATTAACGTCACATAACTTACTCTCTCCGTTCTATTGAATTTGCAACAATTTTCATTTTAGTCTGTTCCACTTAATTTGCATTCTTTTTATTTTTAGATAATAGTCTATCATTTTCTATTAATTTCATCCATACATTTTAACTCTCTTTTAATTACATCCATACAATTCTCTTTTTTCATTTATTACCACTTTTTTTAAAAATAACCATCTTTATTTTTGGTACAAATCAAAGAGAACAAAGATAGTATTTTTTAAATTCTGAATATGCTTTACCTATATGCTTCATTAATCTTTCAAATAAATTATTTATTTGGTGTTATCTATCTATCAAATGCAGACAATAAAATTGCAATTACCAACTACTGCATTAAATTCAATTTTATTTCAAGACTACAATAGATCGAAAGACCCCCTCGTAGTAGGCTTTGTCAAACAGCGATATGGAAGATGATATTCAGAATTGTCAGATCTCATATACAACGACAGTAATTTTATTAATTTTTAATTATATTTGATTATGTACTTGCTAATTTTTATCTTTGATGTAAATGTCGTATGACTCTTTATTAATAAATCACGTATTATTTAAAAAAAATTCACCCTCGTATATTTCATGTGTTCTTTGTCAATTGCAATCCTTTCTTTTGTGTGAAACTAGTGTGTCAATAAACTAAAGTCAAGTTAATTATTGCCCATCAATAATAATAGGAGGACTAAATTATATGATCTCGTCAAATCTATCTAGATAAGAAAAAACGTGCGTATGGACTTTGGACAACACAACTAAATAAAAAGAATTTAATTGAAAAAAATATTTAAACATAATATTCCATCTATTTCAAAATGTTTGTTATAATTGATTTTGTTTCACATTCAAATAATATTATGTATAAAAATTATATAAAAAAAAATATATTTAAATTATATATATCGAGACGAACCTTAAAAGATGTGGATATATGGGAAAGGCAGGATTTTAAATTAGGGTGGGCAAATAGTCAATATACAAGTAAATTATTTACGACATTAAAATTGGTTAATCTATGAAAATTTTAAACTTATGTAGACTGTAATGAACTTTAAAAAATTCCAAGTGTTTTTGACTCCATGTTCGCCTAATAAGTCTTAAAAATACTATTGAAATTAAGATAACAAAAATTAAATATATACTAAAAAGATTGAATGTAAATCATCAAAAGATAAAGAGACTTGACATTATAATATAAATTTATTAGTTTATTAAAAAAATTATCGTTTAAATTTGAATTTGATCCCTTAACTTTCGACTACAAATGAATTATTCCAACCATTAATATATAATAATTTTTGTTATGTTTTTACACTCTTTTAACTATATATCATATATTAGTAAAGGGCCAAAGCTAAAAATACAAAGAATCGCATTCTTCAGCTTCGTCCTTGTGTGATATATTTAAAAAATAGTAGAAACTACTATATTATGTGATTGTGAACAATATTAAAGGAAGAGAAAATAAATAGAAATGTGTAAATAAAAATTAAAAATAGAACATAACGGTGAAAACACTATTTATAATATAAAAATGTTACAAATTTTAAAATAGAAAGTACGAAAAATAGAAAGTGTGATAAAGACATTATTTGTTTGCTTTCAAAAGCAGTATTCACATAAATGGCTGAACAGGTGTGCTTTTTTTCCACTAATCTAATCGACAAATTATCAATCTCATTGAATTTAATTCCATTATTTGAGTGGTGGGGTTTCCATTCTTGAATTTTGAAATATTATTTTGTGGTGCTAATTGCTTAACAATAGATAGTTTAAAATGTTAAGCAATAATTAAAAAAAATATTAAAAAATTCAAAACTAACCAACATTATAAAACCAAAAAATAATACTACTTCCGTTTCTTTTCAAATGTTTCACTTGTTTTTGAATTATTATATATAAATCATTTTTAATTTGTATTTTATTTTTAATACATGCTTATAAAAAGTCAAATGAAATTTTATTTTATTCATCACAAAACATAAGGTTTATAAATATTTAGCTTTTATAATTTTTAACTATATACAATTATTAATATTAAGTATTGAATAAATAAATTGACAAACGTGGAAAAAAGTAAATGAAACATTTGAAATGAAACAAAAGGAATAATATCTCTTACTAATTGAGTTACTTTTATGAGAATCTATCGATGTGACAAACTCAAAACAGAAAAATTCATATGTTAATAATTTGTTTTAGTAGAGTAACTAACCCATATATAGAATGTTTTTCAAGATAAAATTGTCTCGTAAAAAAATTATATTATTAATTTGCAATAACAAAAATTTATAAGAATATATAAGATTTTAAAATATTTCATAAAAATTGACCCATTATATTTATTTTCTCTGAATGCATCAATGAGTCTCCGGCATTTCCAACGCATGTGCCAAATAACTTTAAAGAGGGTGGGCCTTGATTAGTGTGGCTATTTCGTTAGTCATAAATGCAAAACTATGATATTGTCCTATACTCCGATTTCTTTTAGTTGTTCAATTTAGTTTTTTATACTATTTATCGATCTCTCTTAGTTTGTATTTTATTCTTAATCTAAATGTTAAAATATAGTCATGTGGGATCTTATTTGATTCATCTCAATGTAAATTTTATTAATATCAAATTCTTATAATTTTTAATTATGCATAATTAGAAATATTTAAAATTAAATTAGTGTATTGAATAGTGTGCCAAAACTAAATGGGACAACTGAAAAGAATCGGAGGGAGTATTACAATTGTGGTTAATATGTAAAAAATGTACTTTAATAATATTAATATTTAATAAATTTTAATAACATATAATTTAATATATAAAAGACTAATATATTATATTAAATTATAAAAAAGTCAAATATAATAAATATAAGATAACTATAAAATATGATCGAAAGTCTAGCAAAAAAAAATGTATAATTGTTCTACATCATTAAAACACAAATCGATAGATTAGTCACTTTTTCCGAAAACAAATCCAAGAGTAAATAAGGGAAATTTTTAACGTTCATCGAGGTCTACCTATAAACGATGACAATGTGGTTAACTATATTTATTTTAAGAGAAGATTTTAGTAATTAATGGTGATTTATGAAGTTAATAAATTATTCTTATGTGGTAGAATTGAATAGGATGAGAGTTTTGTGATTTAAAATTATTTATTTTGCTTTTGTTTATTTTATTATTATTCTTTTTGTCTTTTTGTAGTGATTAATAAATCACGATAATTAATTAAAAAATTTTGTTATTTTTATTATTGCGGTAAGGTTGAAGAATGCTCTATAATTTAGAGATAAAAAGAAATGAAAAATAAAAAAAAATTAACCGGTAGATCAATTTCGATTAAGCTATTATTTCCTCACATTTTGATTACAATTTTCATATTTAATTGTTAATTTTTTTAATGAATTTACACTATTTTATATTATTTTAGCAATGCCTCACATTTTCTACTTATGTTATTTTATACAAATATTTTTTATCTGTTCATCTTTTGTCATAATTTTCACTGGATAGTGTTAAATAAAATAGTTTATTAGTCAATTTTAGCTTAATTTAATACACATAGATGATTGATAACCTATTGGAAATAAATTATTTTTGAATAAGTTGCTCCTAGCAATGTGTTCAAACCTAATCAAACTAGCTGTTGAAATCAACTAGTCAAATCATCCACTACAATCAATACCAACAGTTCTATCAGCTATCAACTGCTTGACAAATACCCATTGGTAAAAACAAAAACATTTGATACAGTTCTAACAATAACAAGATTAAATTATTTACTCTTTTCCTTCTTAATTAGCTCAACTTTTGGTTTTAATTTGTCTCATTAATTTGCACCATTTTCTTTCTTTGGCAATAGTCTATCTCTTTTTTCTTTTAATCTAATCCATCAACTTGTATTCTCTCTCCATCTTAACCGCTTATTTCTATCATCTATTTGTTATTATCTCATTTTCAACCTAATATCTATTTCCACTAAGTTTCACGAATATTACAGCTTATGCAAAATAAGGACAAATTGAATATTTTTTATTGTAGTGAGAAATAGGGTAAAAGTAAGAATCACGTTTTATTTTAGTTAGAGTAATTGACACTTGTTCGAGATGAAGTTTTAGGTTCGATTTTCACCCTCAGCATTCTTCGTACTACATTAAAAAAAAGTAAAAAGTAAAAAAAAAAAAAAAACATAGAAGAGGGGCCAAGAAGAGACAAACCTCAAGAAAGACTGTCTTCAAAAGTCTCCCGGAAAAAGCAGTGATATGAGCTGTAATTATTTTAAGCTTTAATGACTCGAACAATTCACACAATTTGACCATTGTGCCCTCTCGTTTACTACACGTCAAGCTCACTACTATTGTCCTTTCCCCTACGTATGACACCCTTACCTGCACATTGCACAACACACACCCATTTAATTATTCTATTTATATCAACTAATCAATATTTTTCATATCTTCAAGATTTTCTCTCACCATATTTAATTATGCACAACAATCATTGAGACTACATTCACAATTATTTATTCATACCCAATAAATTGGAAAAGATTATCTTCATAAAATATTATTATCGAATTTGTTTTTATAATAATTATTATGGAATATCAAGATAATATATATTTGTTATATTTGACTTTTTACGAAATTTAATGTGTTATCTTAGTAAAATTATAAAAACTTAATATTATAACAGTATGCGACTAAACGATTCAAACAATATCCCCGTTGACTATATTTTTTCTTATACGTTAGCCGCAATATATAAAATAAAAACCGTTATATAGAGAGTATTTCAGAACGGAGGAAGTACAAATAAAATGAAAAAACAAGTTAAATGTATTGTAATAGAATATGTGTCATGGCCAATAAATAGAATTAGGGTAAATTTGGTGGGACTTATTAAAATGGGAGAGATGAAGTAGGTTTATTGGTTGTGCGCTATTGGTCGGGTCTTTTGTCTTACTTATTGGCTGTTTTGAACAGTTAAAACTTAATAGTATTAATTGATAAGTCAAATGTTAGCCGTTGGTTTTTTTATTAGAGAAACTGTAAGTTAAAAAGTCAAAAGTCAATAACAATATAGGTAAGCTTTAACTTATTTTATTGTAAATAGATAGATAGTTTTAAAAAATTAGCTATTTGAAACAACTTGTTGTTAGTTGTTACGAATAAACTATTCTGAACAAACTTCTCCGAGTATCACTCTATAATCATCTAATAGCTATTAGTTGTTTGCTAAACAAAGATTAGCTATTTGAAACAACTTGTTACGAATAACTTATTTTGAACAAACTGCTTCAAGTCACCCTCAAAGTCGACCTTGAGATTTGTGAGGCGCGAGGCGAAACATTAATTATATGCTTCTAATTACTAAATATACTACTATAAGTATCTAACTATTAAATATTAAAGTGTCGTTTTTTTCTAATTTTTTGGATGGGCCCTTGGCATTTAGAGGGTCAAGCCGTCGGCCCTGGTCATTCTAATCATCTACCAGTTATTATCAGCCGTTTGCCAAACACAATTATTTATCGATTGAGATTAAAGAGCTGAAAACTTACTTCTAAGTCATGAATAGGTGATGACCTACAACAACCATTGGGATGATCATAATATTGTTGTTGATGTTGTTTGCGATGATCAACCCTCTTTTTCTTTGATTTAATAATTAAAGCAGGCAATTCTTGATCAAAATCCATTATTGAACATGAATTATTATCAAATTTTCCATTGTTGGATCTTCGATGCTCCAGATTTGATATGTCTGCTTTGATTCTTCTCTCTTGATCATGGAGTTCTTTTATATATCCTATTGCATCCTTGATTATTGATGCTTTATCCATCTGATTCAAAATACACTCAACTATTTAATAAATTATTACTTTAATTAATTTTCCCCGATCACTAATATCGCTACATTTTACTTAAAAAACTTATATTGATATACGTTATGACGTGATGTACCAATCTTAACAGAACAGATCAATATAACCTATATAGTCATCGTTATAGTAATCAATCCAATATCCCACACAAAACAGGGTACGAGGGAGGAACGTAGTAGACAAAACATAATACCCGTATGAATATCCCCTTTAATAAAGAGATGGCAAAGAGGAATAGATGAGTACTTAGTTAGATCTATCCATCGAATAAACTATTCACTATTAATAAATATTTAAAAATAGTGGTTAGTTGGATCCAACTCACCGTTAAATTATAATTTTTTTATTTATTAGTATTGGATAGTTTGCCCACTAGGTCAACTAAATTTTTTTCAACGGATGAGTATAGCAATAAATTATGTGTAAAAAACATAATACTAGATTTATTTAATGTTGAATAATCATTATAACTATTTCAAGTTTTGTTGACTTTGTCATAAATTTTTAAGTTACTACGTTTTTAAAGATTTAATTGACATTTTATGTAGTTTCGTATTATTTTTATTGAGTTTACAATATATGATTTATAATTTTTTTTATTTATGTAAGTTTTATATTCATATGTAGCAAATTTAAAGATACTAAAAATATAAATTAAAAAGAATATTAACTCCAAAGTCTGATATAGACAAAAAAAAAATGTTGCAGGTAAGATGGAAGCATACACTATTTTTTAACCAAACAGCAAACCAGGGAAAATATTGAAGGTTAAAGGGCAATTTTTCAAAATTAAACTAATCAAGTATTTGGAAGTCAAAATCTTAATAAGATTGCAATTTGTAAATTAAGATAGAAACAACCAACCAGCTATATAACTAATATTTTATCTGTTTATGGGAATTGTTACAAGTACAAGTTTCATGTTTTTTATAAGTGTGTGGTAAAATAGATATATTTTTTTTATAGTGAATTGCGAGAAATGTAGAAAAAATTAAAAAAGATGTAAAATTAGTATATTCTGACATCATTTGAAAAAAATACACGTCATTATTATTATTACACTCAATGTATTCCGCTCACACTAAGAAAAAAAGTAGACGTCTAAAATTAAAATAGCAACAATTTCAATGAGACAGACTTAAAAGAAAATTATAACGGTTAGCATTAAATAGCCAGAATCCGGGGGTCATAAGAATAAATAAAAATAAACTAGTTTTAAACAAAACCTTATCCAAATAAGACTATAATTGTTTAAACTGAAATAAAACCCAATTTTCAATAAAAACAAATATTTAAATTTGGCTTTTCATTCCAAAAGAGTGGGTAAACACCAAGTAAAACAAAATCCAAAATTGTAGAAATCTTTATAGACAATTTACTACTGTTAAACAATCATTTAAGTTCAGTAGACTTTCCTTTTTATTGTTATTTATTGTTTATAAATTTATCCCAAAATTATAACATACATCACATTAACAAATAAAAACAAAATCATAAATGTATATTAATTGAAAATCTAATAATTATAAAAAAAATCAACTTAAAATCCGAAATAAGTAATTTTATAGCGGTTTACTTAATTATGAATTTACCTTGGTAATATTGGGGACAACAGCTCGAAGAGCAAAAAGTCGTTCATTAAGTTTCTTGCGGCGATTTCTTTCGGAGACAATATTTTTAGATGCCATGGAAGAACCACTACCATCTGGCGAGCTTGAATCATAGTCATAGTATGATGATAAGGCATCATCAAATCCCAAACTGTAAAAAAAAAAAAAAAATAAAATAAAATTAACCCATAAAAAACATTAAATCAAATTAACAAAAAAAACTTATTCAAATAAGGTGTGAATTCAATTCTCATAAAGTGCAGAAAGGATAAAAAAATTAGACATAAGAACTTACCAATCAAATTGTTTGGTTTTTTTAACAAATAAGCCCATATAAAATATTGAGTTTAAAACTTAAGGGTTGAAGTTTCATTCTCTGATCTTATTAGATATAAAAAAATTGGAAAGAACTTACCAAATTAATAGAAAGAAGAACATACCAATCAAATTGTTGAGTATGAAGATTATAGATGGTATTAAAGTCAGTTTCCCAGTAGAGTTGATGCTGATAATCATCCCCAAAAGTGTCCATCACAATTGATAGCTAGACTTACTCAATTAGTGTTTTGATGACAAAAATAAACACAAAAAAAAGGGATTGAAATTGAGCACCTGATGCTTTTCTTTGTAGTTGAGATTTGGGTCTACACTAATTAATACGAGAATTTTTTTTTTTTAAATTTTTATATTATTTAATATTATTTTATTGTTAAGGATTTCATGGCTTTTGGCCCTTGTGTTTGTATAAGAAATAGGAAAATGAAAAATTGGTTATCAAAAAGACAAGTTGACAAGGACGTGATAGTGAAGAGTCAATGGTGAAGATTGAAGACTATATTATTTCATCTGTCCCTTTACACTCGGTAGGATGATAATAATGATGTTTTATAATGATGTTCTTATTTACTCCTTTTGTTCTCTTAGATTTTCATTAGAGAGAAAATAGATAATTTCTTAGGAAAAATGTGAATGATGCAAATAAATGAACAGAGAATATGAATTATGTGGATAAAAATTAAAGAGCGTTAAATTTATAGATAAGATCAAAAAGAAGTGGTGGGCCATTGTCTAAAAATGAAAATGATGTAAATTTAGTGGGACGGATCAAAATGACAAATACTCCAAATTCAATAGGACTGACGGATTACAATTTTAGACCGTTTAATTTTTTTTTAAATAATCTTTTTTTCTATATCACTAATTTTAGACATGAATAATCTTATTCATGTTATTTATAATCCCACATACTTTCATTATTTTATTTTAATAATTTTATAATATTATTTATAATTCCTACATATTTTTCAATAACTTTATTTAAATATTTTTATAATAATTATGTTTGATATATCTTTTAAATTAATTTTATTTTAATATTGATTATCGTCCCACTTTATCTCTATTAATACCTTATATAAACATTAATAGAAAACGAAGAGTGTATAAATAGTATTAAACTCAATAAAAAAATATAGTAGTAGAAATATATAGATGAAATAGAAATTATGTTAAATAAGTAATTCAGAATTACAGACATAATATGAATTATAATTAAAAAGAAAAATAACGAAAATTTCGTCAAAAAAGAAGAGAGAACGTTAGAATAGACAAAGACCGTAGAAGGCGATTGAATGCGAATAAAAGCACGTGGAAATGTTGCGTTAATTTGTGATTGGTTGACATGGTTGTTGTTAAAACCTCATCTTTATTTTTCACCGTCCATTGAAGTAGGAGTAGATTGTGGTACGATGTATTTGTATAGGAATGGAGCTACGTAGGGTCTATGTATTTTACCCACCTTAATAAAATCCGATATAAAAAGTCAAAAATTAAAAGACAATATTAAATTTAAAAATATTGATAATAAATTTAATTTGATATTTATTTGACTTTAAACTGACTTTAAAAATAAATTTATAATAATATAAAAATTAATGTTAAAGTAGAACTCGATTTCATTAATTCAACCCGACTCGAAACATTAGACTTGATATTGATCCAGTGGCCAGAGTGAACACCCCTAATCAGATCTACTATAAGTTTATACTTTTCTTGCTCTAATTGTCTCATTTTTATTTTAGATCGTTCTACTCATTTTGTTTAACTTTTTTATTTAAAAATTAACCATATTACAACATTTTAATCTTATATATACATTTTTACGGTTCTTTTAATATTATTTACACTATTTACCATCTCTTTATTTAATACTGTATTAGTAAATCCCTCCATATACGTTTACAAAATCTCATTTTGCACATTGTTGCAACTTCATAGTACTTTATAGAGTTCACTCAATTTGTCACTATCTACCAACCTAGGGGTAGATGTTAGTTGCTTGTCTTTAAATCAATGATTGTAATTGTTTATGGTTCATCGTTTATTATCAGTCTCAATCTTAGATATAAGAAAGATGGTAAGTGGTAAGTTTGTGCCAACAAATTTGGTAAAACCTAATTACATCTCATTATCGATCATAAATTTAAAAAAAATTTTGAATGCGTTACATTTTTTGGTTCTAAGTGTAATGCAAAGTTTGCAAAGAGTATTGAACATAGGAGGTTGAGGAAAACCGAAGTATAAAGAAATTGAAGCTAAAGAAAGCGATTGGGGCTAAATAATATACCTATTGAAGTATGGAAATGTCTTGGACTGATAGTATATACATGCAAAACTGATTATTCGACAATATTTGAAGGAAAAAAAGATGCCCAAATGAACGAAAAGTAATCTAGTACCCATTTACAAGAACAAAGGAAATGTCTAAGATTGCTATAATTAATCAAGAATAAAACTCTTGAGTCATATTATGAAGTTATGGAAAAGAGTAATAGAAACTACATATAATAAGTTGTACAAACATATAAAGAGAACCAATTTACGTTTATGCCCGAAAGATTTACAATGAAAATGATTTATCTGACGCGACATATAAAAAGTGTTGCACCTTGGAAAATGCATACAAGGTAATAGTCGCTTCCCAAAGAAGAGTTTCACAAGATATACATTAATATAGTGCAAATAAGTAGGGAGAAGTACAGACAAATCTAAGGACATTTAGAGGATAATCAGATTATACATATATTTTATGCATATACAAAGTAATAGTGAATTACAATTTTCCTACCCAAAAATCATATTACAAAATTGTATGCCACAAAAACTATATAACATACATCTTATGATCTTAACATAAACTTTTTACGAAGTACATTAGAGAATTGCTACAGGTAACAAAACGAGAAGAGGGAATTAATCCTTGCCTCGAAAATGGAACCTTATGAACCCGAAACACTATGCCTTTTTATCAGTTTTGCTCTTCCAAACAAACTAACTTTTCTAAAGATCTTCAACAATCTACCAGCATATTTCCTTTGAGAAGAAAAATTTACTGAACCAATACAACTACTTACTTGTCCTACTGAAATATTCCTCCTTTTACTAAATGATCTTCCTTCAAATCCATAATTAGGCCTAGTTTTTTGACACCCTTGTTCTATTTCTTTACCCAACTTCTTGGAATGAATACTCTTTTTGATTGATAACAATTCTTGTTCGAGATTTTGAAGTCGAAAACTTGTTGATTCATACTCTTTTCGTGCTACATTTAGCTCGTCTTCCTGATCTATTTGTAAAGTTGAATCGCTTGCAAGTAAACAGTTTAAAGGTTTGTTTATGATGCTCTCGTCCTCAAAGATATCTCCTAGATTTTGGCTCTTAGAATTCAAACATTTCGAGCTTGATAGACTACTCGAAAATTCTTTCGAGTATGTGAATCTGAATGATTCAGAACACTCCTTGAATGCATGCTGTGTGTTGAGTTGTTGAACGAAGAGGGCTTGAACTATCAATCTAAGTGGCATGAACTCATTTTGCACTGCTTCTACACACACTTCTTGGGATAGTTTCTGACAGTTTAAGTACTTGCATACTGATGTTTTTTCTTCTTGTGATAGTTGTGGATGTGCCTGAACAAAATACACATGTTAGATTCTTCTTATAAGTGTGTGGAAAATAAAGAAAAGAAATTTTTCATGGAACTCTGATTAATTTCTATCAAAAAACCAACTCAATCAAAAACTTATTATGATAAGTTATATACTCTATCATGACGTTTTACACATGAGCCATTTGAGCTAAAAGTGTGGATGCAAAATAATGAGAGGTGGATGAGATTCAAACTTATGACGTAAATCTTTTGTCGTGTTATTTTATGATACCATATTGGTTAAGTTGATTTCTTAATATGGTACCAGAGCTCAAGTCACGAATTCAAATCTCATATCCCCTCTTTTAAATGAAATTATTATTAGCGTTAAATATGAAAAAGACTAGTGTTGCATCCACACTTCTAACCTAAAGAGCTCTATGTGAGAGTGCATAATAAAGGATCTATATAATATATATTGAGACACATTACTAAGAATCACATAATAACTATCAATAAACATTTGATTGCATAAAAAATGTTTACCTTGATGAATGTATTGATTGCTGTATAAAGATGATCATGGTTTTTTCTATAAGATAAAGGAACCAACTCAACAAGACTAATGAACTTTTCTGAAGTCATAACTGAATCATGGGCAATCAAAGAGATATATGAATCCCACAATTCACCCACAATAGCATTGCCTGTTGGTAGGGTCATATGATCCACTTGTATGTAATTTGAAGAAACATATGTTGAAAATATAGTCTCCATAACACCCACTTCCACACTATAACTAATAGACTCAATTGGGTGTCTTGGTAGAAGAAAATCTTGTACATGAGCCAAAGGTAAAAGATGCACAATTTGATGTTGTAGTCTTTCTTTTCCTTCATAGTTAGTCCCTCCAAGTTCAAGACACCTAGTCAATAGCTCGAAATAGAATCCTACGGGAATCAGTTTATTCGAGTTTACTCCTACTAGCAACATATCAAGGATCCCGGTTAGAGTATCTAAGACCTTGTTTGCATCATGAACGCGGCTAGTATTGTCATCCTCATCGACATTGTCACATAAACACTCCCAAAATTGACGCGTTCTCTTTGAATTAACCCATTTTGTAGCATAGAATACTATGATTGGACTCACATATTTCTCCTTCATACCTTGCCTTCTTAATGACCCAATAATCCTTGTAAAAAACCCAAATGGTAGAGCAATTAGATCCTTAATCCAAACATGATCTTGATCATTCGCAATTATTTGTTTTAATACCTTATTATTCCATGGTTTGTTTGCTAAATGTTCTAAACACACAATTGGTTTTTTTCTTTTTCTCTCAGGATCAAGAATCTCCATACAAGCCATAAAGGCTAAGGACTCTATACATCTACTTACTATTAGAAGTTCCTCTGCCCAAGGAAGCAGAGATTGGCATTTTTGGAGGACAATAAGGGTATCGTCCCAACTTTGGAGGACTACTTGGTTTAAGTATAGGTCTGTCCTCTCACATAAGTTGTTAGGGCCTCCTTCCGATTCGTTCATTTCGAGTATGTGTGATGCACATCGAAGGGATGCTACGTTGAAGGGGTCGATAAATGTGGATGAACCGTATATGAAGAGTGCAATCATCTCGAATGTTTCTGAACCTCCTGGGAAATTTGATGGAAGATCTACTTCTTGCCAATCTTGTAGTTGCTTCTTAAAGTATCCACTCTTTGATGTTAATGGGAACTGATAAACAATTCACACTTAGTTTAGTGGTGCAGGTAGTTATTTTCAAAACGTTACAACTTATTATTGTGTTTCATAGATTTTATACTCTTGATGTGTTCAGAATAGCAGTTTAAGTAGCTAGCTATATTGGTTAGTGGCTAAATTAAAACTCTACCTTTAAAAAATTTTAATGTTGGCTAAAGTTACTAAGGAGTTTAGTGATATATGTAATTGTTTTCAAAACGTGACAACTAATTAATTATAGCGTTTTATAATTAAAAGTAACAATTAAGATTTTCTCAACAATCATATTATTTCAACAATTACGAACTGTTACCTTTATCGAAAACTATTAATTTACAAAAAATAATTGAACGTACATCTAATAAATATTCTTTTTGAACCGATAAAATTGCATGACTCTTTAGTTTTGTTTATTCATTTAATTTTACAATATTTTCTTTTACGGTAATATTCATTATTATTTCTTTAAAATCGCATTCACACACATCTCGTCTGTTTTAGTACCATCTACATACACAATCTAAATATCCCACTATCAAGGGACTAATAGAGTATCTACAGCTAACAACTACTCGCATCTATAGTTAGTTACCTTGTGCAAATTGAAGGATCGATCAGCAACTCGAACACGAACAGTTACGGGCAATCCTGTCTCTTGACTCCTTGATGAATGAAAATCATAAATGTACATTAACTCTTTTTGAACATTTTATAGTAAAAATGTAGAATATGATGTGTATAAAAGAAGTAAAAAAAAGAGGATTACCAAGAGATGATTTTAATCTTAAGCAAGGCACTAAGATTGGGTGAGGAGTAAGGACTTGATAGAATAGAAGAATCCTTAGGGCTAAATGCCTCCATTATTGTATGATCTTAACACTTCAAACTACAACACCTAACAAATCTTAACCATAGAGTAAAACAAGAAGTTAGATAAGCAATCTGTTAGTAGTAAAAGTCATTTTACTACGATGTAAACTAAGCCCTAATTAAGCAATTGCTCTCCATTGCAAATATCTAAAATAATTGAAAACACGGCCGTATTTGGGGTAGGGCGGGAGGGGCGTGCGTTCTAATCCGCAACACTAAAAATTATAAATTTAGTATTAACTATAAAGAACAACCAGTTTTTACCTCTATCTCTCTGAGTTTGCACGGTATAATTTGAATATGTGATATAGCGCAAACTCTTGGAGACTGAAGAAGTTGTAGATATACGTAAACACTATTGTAATGGATTGTTAAGAAATCTTATTAATAAGATTATTTAGTGTGTGAGTATTATGAAATATTATAAAAGTAATGAAACTAATAAATAAAATTCAATGTATTTAAAGCTCATCATTTACTTTTGAATATCAAAAAAGTAAAAATTGTTTAACATATATAATAATTTTATTAATTATCAAGGAACCTGCATAGTGTAAGTCACTTAATGATATTAGAATAATTAATTTTTTTTAATATTATAATTCTCGAACTCATTGATATAAAAGCTCAGACCAACTTTTTACATCTGAACTTGTTATTAGCATAAAAAACAAAATTAGTGGGTTTTGGTCTCCTAATCTTATACTTAATGTCAAGATTCAGGATGGGGATCCTAGGTGAACTTGATTACTTGTATAAGTCCTTGAAATTATTCAAGGCATCAAGATTTTTCACAACGAAATTTAAAGAATCTCAATCATGAAGTTTAGCTTCAAGTAAAAAAATTAAAAGAATTGAATTTAATCTCGGTTGCAGTATATCAATATATATATTATGTTTTATAGGCAAAAACCTAGATTCGAGTCTTATTAACCTCTTCTTCATCCTTACTTTGTAACCAAAACTATCAAATAAACCCTAAAAGATAGGGCAAATGAGAGCATAAATTATTGATTACATAATGTTATTAGGATGTACAAAATACATACTCTACTATTTCAACTATTTTGCCTTATTTGCTTTTAACACAAAAACTAAAAAATTAGGTAAATATGTTACACTAGTGAGGTATTTAGAAACAAGAAAGAGAATATAAAGAGTAAAAGCAACATCGTATCAAAAATAAAAATACTGTATTCAATATGATATACTAAAAATGAAAAATGCAGCAAATTGAGTGGGATAGAAGAGTAAGTCTATAAAATTTAATTGCAAAATTATAAAACTACTAACCTATCTCCCTTTGTTGAATTCCATATAGCAAAAATTGATTAAGCTTCCCAAACTTGCATTTCTTGCTCAATCAACTCACCAAATCTAAAAACATAACATGTTTTTTCCTCTTCTTGCCACTTATATTGCCTATTTGCCTTACTACTACCAACTAGCTACTTTAATTCAAGAAATTTAATTTGTAGAATAATGAAAAAAAGTTAAGATTTTTAATATAATTGGTATGACAAAAATAGGCGAAGAATAGAATTTGATGTTGACAAAAATAAAAGGAGGTATTAAAAGGAGGGAAATTGAAGTAAAGAAAACATAAAGTGCGGAGGAAGTTATTTGCATGAATTTGTGTTAAATGGGACGCCCAAGACGGCACGGCCTCTCAATAATACTCCTATGCCATTGCCCATTGGCATGCCCCTAATTTTCTTTTTTCAATCCCCATAAACCCAACCAATTTGATGGAGTATAAGTCTACAGGTGCACATTTGAGTGTTCAGACGAGTTAAATATAATTTTTTTCAATTCTTATAAACCAATCACATAGATAGATGTAAGTTTAGAGGTAAGTTTAGAGGTGTACATTCGAGTGTTTGGATGAGCTTTAGGTATATTTTTATTTCAATCCTCCTAAATTCATTCATATATAAATAGAGTATAAGTCAAGACGCACATGGTCAAATGGGTTTTAGGTATAATTTATTCAATCCCCATAAAACCCAAACAGTAATCACATAGATGGGTATAAATTTAGAAATTTATATTCGGGTGTTCAGACGGCTATTGGGTATACATTTTTTCAATCAAACCAATCAATAGTCAAATAGATGAAGATTTGATTAGGTATAATATTTTGGATTGAGATTATTTTGATTGTTTTGTATACTTAAACATCTCCACAATCTGATTTTAATTTTTACATACAATTAATTTCTAATTTTCTAATTTTTTTAGTCATACTTGGTTTTATAGTAAATCAAGCAATTTAAATTTGTATGGTGAGTATTTGTCGGAAATAGTGTAAAGTCTTTTCATTGGATTCGATGTTCAAAGCTTGGATAATTGTTATGTGCATTTATTTTAGGGTTAGGGTGGTGGGATTGGTCATTACGTTAGCATTTTAAGAGGTTTATTTGCTTGTATCTCAAGCAACACATTCTTTTATATGCTCAGAATTGTTGCACGTACGTTCTCTCCCAAGTCAATTCTTGCAAATATAACTAACCCAAAGTTATATGTTTTGATAAAGGTGCAAATTAATCTCATAGTTCTGTTTGATTGTCAGTATTAAATTTTGAGAATGACAATAAATTCAATTGTAAAACTCATTGAATTTGGATTGAGGGAGTTGAAAGGTAAGGTAGAGAAAGGATATAAAGCTGACATAATTTATTTTTTTTAATACATATTTTAATGGATTTAGGAGGAAGAAATTAAATCTAAATTCCTTTATATATTATTTATAACCAAATAAATGTGAAAAGAATCAATGTAAACGTCGTTCTAGCATACCAGAGAAGTAATTCAAGTTAATTTATACTTGAAAGATCTAAAATGAAAACAATTCGTTTAATAAGACAAATGATTGAGTACTAAAGATAGAGAAAAAAGATTAAATATGAAGACGACAAACCACAAGGTATTAAGAAAAGTATTTTGGTGAACATGACAAAGAAAGATATTTTTAGTAAATCTATAACAATTACTAAAACAAAACACTGCTGATGTTATTACTTTTAAAAATTACTTATGTGTCATTCTGTTAATAAAAATTTTTCCTCTAAAACTCAATGATAATGTCATTGTTATAATGACTAATGTTTATATTTTTGACTTTACTACTTACTAAATATGACTATAATATTATCCATATTGATTGATTTTTTACTTTTTAGGTCACATTATTTAATGTGTTAGAAAATCATAGAAGCATATTTTATTTTACTTTTTCAATATTTTATAAAATCTTTTTAATGTTATATAAATATAGGATATTTTGAGAGAATTAAAACATAAAGACGTAAATTATTAAATTTTTTATATATACAAATATATTAGAAATTTTAATAAATTTGTGCATTATACGGGCATTATCTAGTGCATTAATATAGGGAAAAATGTGAATCGAGAAGTTAAAACAAATTTTAGGAAAGGGACGACATCGGATTTTCAAATTATAATTGTCCACCACCAGAGTTCATTCCCTAGGCTCTTTCCTTTACTAGCGGTTCTAAATGACACAACTTAATCGTTTCAACTTTCAAGTAGATGTGATAGGTGTGTTATTTTTTGACAATATTTATTTTATAATTAAGAAGTTCAAATCAAATAAGACTTAGAGATTAGCGTTTTAGGGGTGGGGATTGCATTCTTATAAAGGTGTGTATTCGGATCATTAAATTAATTTTCACAATTCGGATCTTATATTCGGAATAATTTTTAAATAATTGTAAATTCTGTTTGTACTTTCATTAGCACTGCACTCCATAGTGGAACAAAATTCAATAAATTGAGGGGAACTATTTACTTAATTTTTCCCTAGACAAATACACATTATTTTAGGGGAATACCAAATTTTGAAGAAGAGGTAGGAGCTTTTTGATCACAAATTCTCGTGGGAGATTATTTTATTTTTGGTGAGCTCATTATTAATTTTTAATTTAATTAAGTTTTAATAGGCTGATTTGAGAGATATTTCTCAAAAATACGATCTCTCGGAAGATCAAAGATTACGGTAGTCTAGTTTTCAACAATACAAGATTTATAATAAAAGATTTTCTTCAACATAAAGTTACTAAAAACACATGATAAAACATTTTGTTTATCTTAATAAATAGCTTTGGAGTTTGGTTTAAGACCTTATCATTACTACTTTACTAGTGATATTACTATCAAACAAATTATTTCCCATTAATCATTAATAACAAATATTATGTACAATTTCACATAAATAAGAAATACATATATAATTTAATAAGTTATTTTATAATCTATAAGTCATAATTTAATAACAAACATTGTAAAATTTTATAATATTTGACCCATCCAATTAAAGGATGTGATACTATGCTAAACTTTCATATTTTAATTTGAATCAAGATGGGATGTGATACGGCAAAATAGCCAATATGAAAATATAATTTAGTACAATAAAAAAGTTTGATAAATTAAACACAAGTATAAATCAAATATTCCTAACCACCCTAAAAATATTCCACTCGTCTATATATTTTCACACTTCCTTTGTGGACTGTCTCACATTTTGCAACATTTAATTTCATTCAATTTATAAGAAAAGGAGAAAAAAATTAAAGGTGTTCGGACATATATTAGAGTACGTTTTCATGATTTAATCATCATCTTGATAACAAAATTAACAAAAAAAATCAAGAACATACTTAAAATCTTCATATATAGAGAATTTTTTAAAAAATTACCTAAACAATCAATAATCCATGATGAGTAAATTTTAATTGCAATTTATATTTTAAAAAGAAAAAATTACCTAGAATAATCCAATAGTTTTATGATTTTTCTATAATAATCCCATTTATTGATTAACCATAAATGATAAATGTTGGATTGTTCTTGGTAATTTTTTCTTTTTTTCAGTTTTTTTTAAAAATTATTTTTTTAAATACACATTAAATGGGTTGCTTGTATGAATACGTATCATGTATGAACTAGTCTCATGGTGAAATGGTCTCATACAAGTTCTTAAATTTATCACTTTGAAACTGTAGCGTGACGATTTTATATCCAACGTGTTGTAAATTAAGCAATACCGAAACAATGTAGATTTATGTCCAAGTCCAATCCTATTTGGCCCAACTAATTAATTACTTAGTGTGTGGCTGTGGAACATAAAGGGTTTTTTCAAGGAACCTAAATCCCACACCCTAAATCAGCAGCTGCAGGAGTATAAAGGGTTACTTTCTTCTCCCTTTTCACATTTCTGGGCTTTCATTTTCGTTTTTCAATTGTTTCTCTGTTATCATTTTCGTTTTTTCAATTGTTTTCGTTTTCATTATTTTCATTTTCGTTCAAGATTTCTGGGTTTTCATTTTCGTTTTTCAATTATTTTTTTTCATTTTCGTTTTTCAATTATTTCTCTGTTTCATTTCTAGATGCCATTTACATTTCAGATTTAGGTTTCATTTGAATTTGAATGTGATGATCGAAAGATGTCGCCCCCGTCTTACAGCATCTACATCCCTTGATGCAAAAATCATGGTGAATGACACTTATCTGATTCTTTATATTCTCATTTTGATTTTTTACTTTCAAAATATTTCACAAAATTGATTCTCATGAATCGATTTGCTGATAAATTTAATTTAATTGAAGGAGAAATGAGGATGATTAATCACTTTTTCTGCTGTTTGATGATGAATTCTTACATGCACTACCATCTGATCTCTATTAACATCTATTCAAATAATTTTTCATCTTTCTATTCAATTTGAAATTATGCATTTCTATGATGAATGATGTCCAACTTTCCTGATTTATCAGTGAAGATTAATACATAATCACCATCTTTCGGGTGAGATTGATGGTATAATTTTCAATCTATTTTAAACCATTGATTATGTCAATATGAAATTTGAATTATTTAATTTTTCGACTAATGATAAGAATAGGATTAAATTACAATTCATGACATTTTTAAAAATGGAGTAATATGGCTTATATTGAAATTAACAATTTGTAGTTTTTACGTTTGACTTAGAGTAAAATATTAGGGTTTTGTGAAGAATTTGGATACCCATGGATATTAAAGAACATAATAGGCAGAGTTAATAACAAATTGTATAGAAATGTGCCAAAAAATGGGGCTAATCTAACCAATATTCAATTTGTATATTTAGACTCTCTAACCAATGTTTTGGTTTTTCTTTTTCAACTTCTATGAGACTGTTTTTATTATTCTGAATTGTTTGGTTTCTTTCTTCAATTTCAAAACTTTATAGTTGTTACTTGTTTAAATTTTCTATTAGCATAATTTTTTTATCTTTTTTGAACTTTTTAATTTTTAATTGGATAAGAATGCAATTGCCACCATTACAACTAGAGATGACAAGGATTTTGGATTTGCAGACCAGATTGGTAGACCCTAATCCATATAACCAGATCTATAGCCATGCTAACGGATCCATGGTTCCATAAAACAGAACTATCAATTCAAGAATTAGATCCTATGATCATTGATCGTGTCCATATAGATCCATGGATCTATGGATTGAATCTAAAAAACCACTAAACAGATTCATGGATTTTTAGACTAGATCCATGCATTCCTACAATAGATCTACGGATCTATAGACCATATCCATGGATTCTTAGACTAGATCCATGGATTCTTATGCCAGATCTATGGATCTATATGCTAGATTTATGGATTCATAGACTAGATTCATGGATTTAAAGTACAGATCCATGGATCCAAAGATTAGATCCATAAATCTAAAGTCTAGATTCTTGGATCCACAAATTAGATCCATGGATCCAAAAACTAGATCCATGTATCAATATACCAAATTCATGGATTCACAGACCAGATCTATGGATCCATAAAACTAACTCCAAGGATTCATAAACTAGATCCATGGATTCACATACTAAATCCATAAATTAGATACATGGATTCTCTGACTAGATTCATGGATCCTTAGACAAAATTCATGGATCTATAGACCAAATCCTATAGAACCATAAATCCTCAGACCAGATCTATGAATCCTTAGACCAGATCCATGGATCCTTAAATTAGATCTATGGATTTGTAGAACAGATCCATGGATTGATAGACCAAATCCATGGATCCTTAGATTAAAATCAATAGATTGTTAGAATAGATCTATAGATCCATAAATCAGATTCTTGGATTTGGTCTATAGATCCATAAATCCATAAACTGAATCCATGGATCTTTAGACCAGATCTATGGATCCATTGGCTAGATCCTTGGATCTTTAGACTAGATCCATGGATCTGATCTATTGATCCATGGATACATATAGACCAGATCCATGGTTCCATTGACCAGATCCAAAGATCTATTGGGCGGAGCCATGGATCTATGGAACGGATCCATTGATCCATTGAGCTTAGGAATGGCGACGAGTCGGATTTGGATCCGAGTCCATTTTTCTAAAAGGGGATCCAGATTCGCATTTGCGGGTCTAATTTTTTAGCACCCAGATCCGAATTCACGGATCCCACAATTCCAATATCAGGTCTAGGTCTAAAACGAGTCCAAGTTTATTTTTGCAACTTTGATTGAATTTTGTTTTGTCTTGTGATAGCCATAGAGTTATAGACTTCAATTGATGATAATGATACATAAATCATTAATTAAAATCTAATATACATCCAATAACATAATACAAACTAATTGTCACATCTTTCTCGTCCAATTCTTTCACATTTTTCTCGTTCAATCAATATGATAATTAAGGTTTGGAACCTTGGAAGATTAGCACTGACATGACTTTTATTAAGTAGTGTACAGCTATACACCTTCAAATTGGCTTCCCTTCAAAGATATGTATTTGAATCAACAATGTGTAAAATAATGACTTCACTTTATTATGAAAACATAATACTATTATTAGTTGTTCCTGGTCGTGTAACAAACTGAAAAGTATACTAATATTCTATCCTTTGAACAATAGAATGCTATTGGAGTTTCTAAAATAAACCTCTCTAATTTGAGTTTTCTTGTATTCTTTGTAATACTGTTGGAATGAGCTAAATTTAAGCTTTTTTCTTGGTTGTAAATGAGCCTATAACTTGTTGTGCTTATAATTATGAGAGTGAATTCATTTTTCATCAGCCTACAAACATTAATTCCTACTTCCTATCATTGTTGCGGAATGAGAAACTTTCAAAGTTCCAGTCCTTGATATTGTATTTTTATAGTCTTAAAATTGTATTTTTTAAGTCTTCAAATTAGTAAGTTAGAATATTTTAAAAAAACTTGCTGAGCCTAGGCCAATTGCACGGCTAAAACCATCTCACAGAAGTAACTACTCAATTAAAGTAAAACCCTAAATCTTAATTAATGCTACTTCACTCCTTAACCCCTTAGACACTTCTTGACATCTTCAATCAACACTTCCCTTTCACTTCTGTGCCTAAAACACCTTCGTCGGTTCCCGCTTTTGTTTTTCACCAACAGGTTTGCCGCTGCCATCATACTCTGTCCACAGTCCACCAGTCGGTGGTTCGTCAAGTGCTCAACTTTTCACTTCTCTCTTCTCTTTCAATTTAGGTCCGAGTTCTTGCCTTATTGCATTATTTCCTTTTAATTGGTATTTTGTATTTGTTGTTAATTGTTTTAAATTGATATTTTGTTGTTCTAAAACACTTTTTAATTTGTTGTTAATTGTTATAAATTGATATTTTGTATTCAAGTACTAGTTGAATGGAGTATGAACTTATAAAGGTGTTATAGATTTAATTGGATATTTAAAAGGTGTTAGTTATGGATTTGATGATTGAAATATTGAATCATGTATTCCATTTTTGAATTTTGAAATTGGTTATTTTTGCTATTGAATATTGATAGTAGATTATCAGTAAACGAGTTAAATTTGTGTTGACAGAATTATATCCTCCTCTCGTAATAATAAGAGGAAAACTTTAGCTGGTAGTAGGACAGACCCGAGTTGGGAGTATGGTAGTAAAGTGCAAATATTGTGATGTTGTGCGTCCTGGTGGAATTCGTAGGCTTAAATACCATCAAGCTTGTACAAAAGTTAATTTTGAAGCTTGTTTACAAGTTCTTGAGGAGAAAAAAAAATTATTCAACGGTGTGTTTTAAATGTTAGAGTATATAATATATTCTGAAGCCTCAACCATCAGCTTAAATTAGGTTGAGTTAGTTCTTTAACATATCAGAGGCTAGTGTGACAAGAAGTTACATAAACGTATAAACCACCCCTCATTTTTAAGTGGAATATTTAACACTAAATATGAGGAAGGCCTGTGCTACATTCACAATTCTAATCTAAAGGACTCTCGTGTGAGGGGCGTATTAGAGTGTATAACATATCATAAAACATCAACTATTACCTTAAACTTTTTGTTGAGTTGGTTTAATCCATTTAACTTTGCTACTCTAAAATCTAGAAAACCCTCGCTTCAATTTACATAGTCTAGCCAATTTAAAAGAAAACAACAATATAGCAAGCTGGCATAGGAGTTCTTATGACCATAAAATGCAACTTGGTCAACGACTCCTCCCTCATCTATATATAATTGCAAAGACAACCTCATGTGCGATGGTCCTAAAATATATGTGATCAATTTTAAGACATATTTAATCATTTTGGCGTGATCACTTTTAAGGGATATGTGATAATTTTTAATTTTTAAGTCCACCACCACCACCATACATAAGCTTTAAAAGTGATTATATAAGCCTTATAAGTGATCACATATGCTTTAAAAGAGATTACATAAGCTTTATTCATAATCACATAGTAGAATAAATACTAGCACATAGGCCTTTCAAAGTGAACATATAAACCTTAAAAGTAATCATATATGCCTTAAAAGTGATCATATAAGTCTTACAAAAAAGTTATCACATAAGTTTTAAAATTGATCACACATGCGAAATAGCATCCTAATTTTAAATTGTCCTAAACAAGAATTTGCGTATAATTGCCCCTTGGGCAAAATCAAAGAGCAAGGGAGAGTGAAGAGTGAAAACAAATCATTAATTAACATATTAAACCAACCCTATCTAAAAGCAAATTAAAAAAGTTCCATATGGTCTTCTGCTGCAAAGTTTAGTATAACAAGCTACGAGTTTGACATGAACAATTTTATCATGCAGGCAATTACATAGAGTAATATAAACAATTTCGAAACGCTGATGCAGACAACATACCCCAAGCATCATTTTCTTTACTGTGCGGTTTGCTCCATGGCATCCCTCATTAGAATTAAAGAATGACGCGTAAATCACGAACAACAGTTGGACTTCTGGCCCACAGGCTGCCCGCGGATTGGTACCGTTGTGGGTTTGGTAGCATTCATTGCCGGCTGACTTGCCACTCTGCATATCGGAAAACATGGACTCTTAGAAAATTTAAATTTCCCGAAGGAAATTATATTACTCCTAACTTACTAGCTATCAGCAACAAAAACACAGTGAGGCATAAAACAATGACTAAATTCAATAGCAAGGTATGAGCAGGCATTCTCCTTTAGAGTGCTTTATAGAACTTACTGCAGATAGTTCTGAAATCATAGTTCAGTGAAAATTGGAAAACATTTTGGGTGAATCCATAAATATGGCTCTATAGAATACGAGCGGGTGCTTTTCTTATAGAAATAAAAGCTTGTGTAGTTTACAGACATGATGTTTATATAACAATTTAGGACGGAAAGAACAGGGAGGGATGGGGAAAGAACAGGGAGGGATGGGGAAAGGAGGAAAAGGGAAGGAAGGGAGAGGAAGAAAAATAACATTTCACCTTCCAAGTCTTTCCACATTAATATGGCTCGATAGATTTGGTTAAAATCCCCTCAAATACCTTCTTCCAAATTGCTCCCCTCCAAATTGGTATCCAAATAAAGAAAATTATATCCCTCCAAATCCTTCCCCTTCCTTTCCCAGCAATTGCCTCATTTCAAAGTATAACATACATGATCATTATTACTGTTCTATAGGATATGAGCAGGTTTTATTCTCATTAAAATACATTTGGATAAGAAAAACTAAACCTTTTTTTGATCTCTGCTGCCATGGTCATGAATGCTTCTTCTACATTTGTTGAATTCTTAGCACTTGTTTCCAAGAATGGGATCCCAATCTCATCCGCAAATGCCTTCAGGTGCAATAACCAGAGTAAGCAAAATCTTTGTATCGTTCACTCTCAATTAAACTATCATAAGATAGGTAAGTATAACTACTAATACAATAGGAGAAAAAATTTGAGTTCCATTTATCTTATTCAAAAGGGTATACTTCAGCAGGAGGAAAATCTTGAATGCAATCCCTACTTTCTGATGACCCGTACATGAATAAAAAACCTACCTGGATACAACTTTGTCTTCTCCACTAATAAAAAATTGAGTTCCAGGTGGTTAACAGAAAGCCCAGAATAGAAACACAAACAATTGGGTACAGCATAGGAGATGTCTCCGGTCATGAATTCCCACATTTGGATGAAGTCGATGTCATAGATGATAGAACATATCTGAGATTGACTGGCCACTCTTTCCAGCAAACGTCAAATTAGTATCTAATTTTGGTTTTACACATACCTCCATATTGGGACTTGACTGACAAAACATTACAAGACAGCTTCTACTGTGGAAACTGGAAATAGGGGACTAATTCGACATTCATCAACAATCCAATGGAAGAGAAACAGTCACACAAAAGTCACAGTGAGTAGGACTTTTGTTCTCATCACGCAGGGACTCCATAATTCTCATACAGGATCAATATATAACAAAATCCTCTCTTTGCAAGAAATTTCCAGCAATCAATTATTTACCAAAGAATCATAAGTTAGAGCAGCAGTCCAAACACCTAAGACCTCTGTCCTGAATGATCAAATGGTAAAACCATAAAACTCAAAAAGAGCAAGAGATAGACTAGCTTTACCTTTGCGGTTTCATAAGAAACAACCTTGTTGGAGGTTAAATCACATTTGTTTCCGACCAAAATTTTGACAACATTATCACTTGCATAGCGATCAATCTCATTCAGCCACTGCTTGACATTTTCAAAGCTTTGTTGATCCGTTACATCATATACAATCTACAGTAGAAGTAACACAATAATTCATATGCAGATAATAGTCCTAATTCTTAAAACTAAATGTAAAGAAGATATGTCAACTTACTATAATTCCATGAGCACCACGGTAGTAACTACTTGTAATAGTTCGGAAACGCTCTTGTCCCGCAGTATCCCACTATTATGGACAAGCCCAAAATCAAAAGCTCGTTCAACAAGCATACAATTAAGATAGCAATTGCAAAAACCCGACTTACAATTTGAAGCTTGATGCTCTTTCCTTCTTGTTCAACTGTACGAATTTTCTGCAGGAATTTACAGAAACTAAATATCAGAAAATTAATAAATAATGCGATTTTCTTGCCCTTAATGACACTCGAAGTCATATAGCTTGTCTGATTGAAGTATAAACCAAGAATGTTGACAAAGAAACAATTTTCTTTGATATAAGTTATGTTCAATTCTAATAAGGTATGGAAAACATGACCTACACAATGACTCATTTTTGGTCTCTAAACCTTACAAAGTGAAGAACTTTTCAAGTCCAGTGAAATTTATGATTATGAGATTTCCATAGATATAACTCGTAAAATGTTTTCCCCTTTTTTCTGTTGGCTTTGTTTCCTCCCAAGGAGATGAGATATGGCCAATTTGTAAAAATACCAAGTCAAATAACACATTCCTACCTAGTATGGAAAGCAGACAAATGACAGAAGTAATCAAAGGGTAATCGGGGTCTACCCTTGTTTAATGTGTGTGGTAAGGGGGGAGAATTAGTGCTTAGCCACATCAAAATTAGAGAATATACTCACAAAATCAACTCCTATAGTGCTGATGTAGCTTTCAACGTAAGAATCATCCTGCATATGAAAAGCATCAAACCTTCAGACCATCAGTGATCATTAGAGTACATTTGAAAAATGAAACATAAAAAAGGAACAAAATTATATCCTTTGTCCAACCAAAAAAAATCAAAATAAAAACCAAACATTTTACCGCAAATCTGAGCAAAAGGCACGATTTTCCAACTCCAGAATCTCCGATAAGCAAAAGCTTAAAAAGGTAATCACTGCAGCACATACATTTTGCTCAGCTTACAAAATTATCAACATTCTTTCCAATCTATAATCTATCCCGCATAATTACGGAATACCAAAAAATCGACTCATAATTGCATCAATCAATAAGTTCAACTGGATGACTCTTATTCAATCAATTGATTTATACATATACTTCAATAACTGAATAAGCTTGGACCGTGACAAATCCAATAACACAAATTCAGCTAGTATTACATAAAATTAAGTCATAATTTCAAAAAATCAAACATAATTATAAACATTATACAATCATAATATTTTGGTACAATTCTCAAAAAGATAAAAGAGAACAAAATAAAAACCCTAATGGCCATTACAGCATAACAATTTCTAGCAAGCAAAAATTGACGCTAAATCAGAAGTGTGACAAAGGTAAATTAGAGAACTTACTACTCTTGAGCCATGGCGAGCAGTAGTGAAAGGTGATCGAAACAATTGAGTGTGAAACCCTAGTTTGATATGTCAACAGAAGATTATAGGATTTAGATCGATAAAAGAGCAGATAAATTTGGGGAAAAGGCGACAGAGATTTGGGGAAATCGTCGATGAATCAACTGCTTGGCACGGCTTCCTTTCCCTTGCCAGCTGTATAACCCGTTCTTATGCCCCACAACTCAATAAAATTGTCACACTTATATGTGTATGTTTTGTGTATTATTTTAATTTTAAATATTTTTATAAATAATTAAAAATTATAAAAGATTAATATTAATAATTAAAAATATCAACTTACATCATTTTTAATGCCTACTTATAATATTTTAAGAATATATAATAGGCCGGTCCAATTAGAGATAGTCTCTCACAAGAATTTGTGCTACTAAAAATAGTTTTTTGAACCTAATATAGAAAGTGCATCAAAATAAACGCAACAAAAATTGATCATTGTTGTAGATCATGACATTAGGATTATACAATATTTCCATCACAAAATTTTCACACCCAATTCACATGTTCATTCGAGATGTGATAACTCATAATTTCTAGTCATACTTAATAATGACTTATTAGTTGACACATTGACATATATCACTTTCAGTAACAATTTTAAAACACAAATTCTTACGAGAGACAGTTTGTTGAGAGATCATCTTTAATTAGATCGGCCTATAAAAGAAGATATAAAGTAAGAGTAGACATTAAGCTTTAATGGACTAAACCTGAGAGGCGTCTCTCAGAAAGACGGTCTCTCAGGAGATCAACTGATTTTAAAAAGACAAGTGTATGTGATTATTTGAACTCGACTTTTACTCAAAATAATTGTTTTTTTTTTGGATAAATGAAAATATCATTAAACCACAAAAAGACAGTACAAGTACCAACAAGGCGTCACTTCACTCTACACTTGCATCAGTATGAAATCGGGGCACACCTTCTAGGAAGAGTTTCCCCGATTCACTCTTCATATGCACAAGCAAAGCGGGCACCAAGGCACAGAAAGTTCAATACAATGCAAACAAAACAAAACAAGCCAAAGTAAAGACACTAAGCTAGCCACTTAGTGATTGCTATAGTATCCTTAGAAGTGAACCCTTGAATATGCATAGCCACCTCAGTCTTGACTCTGTGCATAGCCTGCTGAGGGGACTGGACATAACCATACCAGATCGTGTCATTACAAGTACACCAAACGATATACACAGTATACGCAAGTGCAGCAACCAACAGTTTTTTCCTATATCTTGGTAATTTCCATCGTCGAGGGTGAAGGGAAGCCATATGATTAATCTGGAACCGAAACTTCAACCATCGCTATAACTCTGTAATACATTGTTTACTAAAAGTGCACATGAAGAAAAGGTGAGCATGAGATTCAGGTTCACTTCCACAAATTGGACACATAGGATCTGTACTTATCCCTATTTGAAGTAATCTCTCACAAGTCTTTAGCTTGTTTAAAGCCACAAGCCAAAAAACAAATCAAGATCGAGGAATGGAGTACCTGTGCCACACCATTGTGTCCCATCTAGCCTTATCTTGAGCTTCCATATGTTTATCATATACAATGTGGATGGAGTATATGTTGTTGAACATCCATTCCTGCAACTATTCCTTAACCTTGCACAATTTCCTCAAAGTCCAGCTAGCCGTGGGTGTAGGGTTAAAAATCCTCCAATCACCTCCTTTGGTATAGACATTATGAATCCACTTCACCCAAAGCGACTCTTTCCTCATAGCAATATGCCAAACCACTTTTCCAACTGCAATCCTATTCCAAAGTTCCAGGTTACGAATGCCCAGACCATAATATTTCTTTGGCGTGCAGACTCTGGCCCAACTAACATTACCAGGCTTACCAGTATTACTAAGACCAAACCAAAGAAAAGACCTGCAGATGGCATTGATGTGATTAATTACTTTCTTCGGAAGCACAAACAATTGGCACCAACATGTAGAAATCCCCATAAGAACTAAATTAATTAGCTGAAGACGAGCTGCATAAGATAAATGCTTAGCATGCCATGAGCGAATTCTCCTCGTCAATTTATCAACTAGTTGATCATAGTCCCGAATAGAAAGACGTTTAGACGTTAATGGCACACCCAAGTAACAGAATGGGATATTACCCAAAGAAAAGTTAACAATATGTGCAAGTTGTAATTGAATAGAATGATTGACACCAACAATATATATGGCAGA
This sequence comes from Amaranthus tricolor, assembly GCF_026212465.1. Taxonomy (NCBI): domain Eukaryota; kingdom Viridiplantae; phylum Streptophyta; class Magnoliopsida; order Caryophyllales; family Amaranthaceae; genus Amaranthus; species Amaranthus tricolor. The sequence goes on from NC_080055.1 coordinate 24,487,691, forward strand.
TTTCGATGAATTAGCTGTCAAACCAGAAGACTGTGAAAACAACTCTATACAAGTAGCCATAACTCTAACAGACCCTGCATCAGCTTTACAGAATAGCATTAGATCATCAGCAAAGCATATATGAGTCAATCTCGTTGATTTACATCTAGGGTGAAAGGTAAATGATTCAGATTTGCTTGCACTAATGAGAATTCTGGACAAATATTCTATACCCAACACAAACAAGAGGGGAGACATTGGATCACCCTGTCTAAGCCCTCGACGAGCGTGAAAAGTTTTCAACGGGTGGCCATTGATTACCAAAGAGTAACTTGTGGAAGTAATGCATGACATTATAATCTTGATGAAGTGAGTAGGGAAGCGGAGTGCAACAAGCATGTCCTTAATAAACTGTCAATCCATCGGGTCATGGGCCTTACGAAGATCAATTTTCAACAGCGCACTAGGAAGACAATGTTTCCTAGAATAATGTTTCACAACGTCTTGACACAACAGCACATTGTGGACTATGCTTCTGCCGGCGACAAAAGCCCCCTGAGCTGGATTAATTAAGCTACCCAACACGAGCTTTAATCTAGAGTAGATGAGTTTTGATATGCATATGTAAAGGACATAGCCGCAAGATATAGGACGAAAATCCCTAGGATGAGATGGGCAGGCTATCTTAGGAATCAAGGTGACCGTACTAATATTCCAAGCCTTGATGAGCTTTCCTGCGTGAAAAAATTCTTGAATTGCTTGAACCACATCCTTACCTACCACTGACCAAGATGCTTATTAAACCCATCTAGCCCTAGTGCTTTGTCATCAAGTATACTCCACACCGCCTCTTTAATCTCTTAGGCAGAGAACGATAAATTCAGGAGGTCCTTTTGCTCTTGGTTAAGGATACACCCCTCCCTGATAGTCTGTAACTGGATTTGTTTTCTATTTTCAAACTCACAGCATAACAAATCAGAGTAAAAATCATGAAAGGAGCGCTGAATAATGGCAGGGTCAGTGATAAAAGTATCATTCATAATAAGGAAATTCACACGATTGTGAATGCGTCTCTGATTAATGCTATGATGAAAGATACTTGTATTATCATCTCCATACCTGAGCAAGGAAATCTTGGCCCGTTGGTGCATAAAGGAATTGTAGTTGTGCTTTTCCTCTTGAAGGGCCCGAGTCAAATCATATTCCTTCTGAGCATAAATCGGATCTCCAGGGTATTGATGCACTAGGTCCTAAGCTTCTCTAAACCCCGCTTCCAACTTGAGAAGTTTTATCTAGAAAGGCTCAGCATGGTACGCTTGTTTCAGATCATGCTTGAGGAGCTTAAGCTTCTGTGTAATTTGGAAACTAAAGCAACCTGAGACCTGCATATATCATCTCTTGCGAACCACTTCCAAAAAATCCGATTTCAGGGACCAAAAGTTGCAAAACTTGAACGGCTTCATACCAGTAGGAGTATTAAAGAACTGCACAAGAATAGGGGAGTGATCAAACTGTCCCTCAGGAAGGAAAATGGATTGAGCATTAGGAAACTTGTCATCCCACAAATTGTTCCCCAAAGCTCTATCAATCTTGCTGAGTACCCTTTAAGAGCCTGCTTGTTTGTTAGTCCAAGTGTAAAACCTCCCAAATATCATGTAAACCACAATTCATCATGCAACCCTTTAGAGGTTGAATTTCACTGTTCATAACTCGATGCTCTATTGGTTCATTGAAATTTGCTTTACAGTTAAAGTCACCCAGAACAAGCCAAGGTTTATCAACCACACATGCTATATCAAGACCCCTGAACAACTCCCCCCTTTCATGCCTGCTGGAGGCACCGTATACAACTGTACAAAGATATATATCCCCAACCACTGGTTTAACCTCAATGTGCATCAGTTGTTTAGAACACATCAACACACTAACGGACATGTACTCAAAATATTATTAACCCGAATTTAACATTTATCCATAGGCATTTAATTTTATCAGACTTAAAATTATATGAGATCCGTGTGGATCTTAAATCCACTAATGACCATCCTCTAACAGCAATATTGTCAAAGTCTTAAAGTCTTAATCACCACACCCCCCAATAAAGGGTCAAAGCTAGTAATGAATACATATAAAGTACTAATTAAATGCAACTAGAACAAAATGAGTTATCATTCCAACAAAACATTTATCAATCAACATGAAAAATAAGAAATAAATTTCAATTAGTTAATTATAAAGTAGCCATGGTAAAACCATGAAAGTTAAAACAATTTCAAAGTGGACATGAGGATAGGAAGCTTGCTAGGGGCCCTATTCTTGTATTCTTTCTCCAAGACTGCTGCAGTGAGAGATCGCAACTCGACACTCTCTTTATCATCCTTATTTCGGCCTTTAGCTAGCTGTCCAATAGCAGCGGTACACTGCAGCAATTTCCCGACAATCATAAGCATGTTGTGCGTAGTTATGGACGATAGAAGCTACATGATAACAAGGAATCAGAGGACGGGTTTGTTGAACAAAACTCACCAGGCATATACCATAGAGTGCTCTAACGTTTTTGCCTCCGGTAATATCTATAGTAGAAGCGTAGTATTTCTTTGCTGTCTGAAGGTTCTCCAATCCCCCAAGAGTGTAAAGCACCTATACAGCCGAAGGAAAATAGATTATAGAACAGAAAAGATCACTCATTCTCGGAAAACGTTTGCAAGATCATTCGATGTTTCTGTATCATAATTCATACAGGACAATGAGAAACTTCTCAAAATGAGTCACAAACGTAATCTAACCTAGGGATTAAGCCGTCACACATAAAACGCCGGATAAAATGCAAGGACAGTCGGATCGCCCTCAATTGGTGATCATACGTGTATCTCATTACCAACATTTAATACCAACAACCAAACGAGCCGTTAGATCACACATTAAAACTTTCTCCTGAATTACTTCTAGTGACATAAGTTTATCTCGAGGTTTTTGTCACGATTTCTCAAGTAAAATTATACAAAACCTCGACTAAAAGACATTGAAGAGCAGCAGTAGTACTCACATCAGCATACGCAAGGTGATACAAAGGATTTGTGGGCTGAGCTAAGATCAACTCCTCATAACAAAAAGCAGCTTGCTTATACCTGATAAATATAAAAAAATCAGGAAATAATAAGTTAGTTGGCCAAGCACAAAGAAATATCCAAGAAAAGAAATTTTTGAAGTTCACATGTCTTACATCTGCAGGGAGACATAAATTTCTGCAAGTTCCCTCCACGCATCATTATCAGCCATAAATCTAGAAAACAAGATACCATAATAAAAACTTTACGCAACAATTTCAGAAGTACAAGTACAATGTTTACATCAAAGGGAAAAGGCAACAGATAAGTATGAATGTTCAAATTTGGTGGTCAAGACTTGTATCTGATACTACAATCATACATAAGGAAACTGTAATAGACTGGATACATCGTTATTCCAGACTATTAGTTATAGGCTAAACAATAGCAAGTAGTAAGAAAGTTGAGAGTAGGTGTAATTGAATATAGGTTTCGAGAGGCTTGTACGCTCCAAAGGATGAGTATGAACTCACTAATTGTCTATACATATATATTTCATGATCTGTTTCTCTACTTCCCCTCCTTTTTTATACTACTAGTCTACTACCTAACTCATACTAGAATACTCATAATAACAAGGAAACAATGACTTTAAAAAAATACTACCACGACAATCAAAGTTTTAAATAGACTAAGTAACAAGGAAACAATCCATAAGCAATTCTTAAATGCAAGAGCCTTACACTTTAAGATATTTGTTAAGGCATTCAATGGCTTTAAGAAGATCACCTTCAGCCTTTGCCATAGCCACTCTTCTTTTATGGACGACCTATAGAGAAATAAATTTTTATCAAATACTTTAAAAACAGCATCAGAGCCAATAATATTTGACTGCTAACTTTCTACTCAACAAAAAAGTTCAATCTCTTGAACAATAACAAAAAACAGAGTGTATTTGACAACCAAACAAATAGTGAGCCTACTTGATCAAGTGGATTTTCCTCTAGAAGGTTTGAGTAAGTTTTTTCTGCTTCTTCCCAGCAACCCTTTGCTTCAAGTAACATCCCCTGTAACCTACCTGTGAAATGATCCAAGTATATAGCATTAAGTAGCCATTTCACCAACCCTAGTCTCAAAGCACCCAATCTGTTATCCAACAAGAACCTCAAAAATCTATAAAATCTACAAAAAACACAACCTTTGTAAAGCGTTAACGAAAGTTATAAATACAATATAAGGATAAACTATGACATTTTCAGTACTCATAGCATGCTTTGGGTGTGCCACAAACAAATCAATTGTGAACAATGGAGCCAATAGGGACTGCCAAACTAACAACGCAAAAACAGCACTTGCTAATTGCTTGTTTGAAGGAAACAAAGCGCTCATATATTTTCCTTGGTATTTTGAACTCCCTTTATCAACTCTAGCAAAAATTACATTCGAAGAAACTCCTTTGTTTGATGCGTAGTTGATGGACACATCAGTCTGACTCGTCATAAATTGGACTTGTTAAAAATGTATGAAAAGTATCAATAAAAAAGTATTTTTTTTCATTCCCTATTATGTGTCAAGGATCACATCTGAGTATCATTATCAACTCAAGGTTGGGATATGAGTAAAAGGCATAGAACGGAACTTCAAGTAGTCCCAGAAACAGAGAATAGAAAACACATACATAAAGGCATACAGCCGGGGAACTTGAATACTTTGAATTCAAGAATTTTTAACTATGGATTCACCTCCATATTAACAAAGAAAATTGAATTGCAGAATCCATCCCACGAATTCTCTTTTATTGATGACTAAATTTCTTCACATGTGCAATCTTGACAAGAAGCTGTAAATGTATATGTTATGTATATGTATATGTATATGTACACAGATGCAGATACATATAAGAGGAAAAGATAAAAGGTTCAGTATATCACAACTCACCAACCCTTTTGCTCTCAGGGAATTTCTTGGTCAGCACATTAATGCAATCCTGCAGAAACATAACATCAGTAGATTTAGGGAGGAACAAGTGGCATTCTATGGTAATTGGACATTTGGACTATTTATATCATAGCAAGTATCAAATACTAAACACTTAACAAATGAAGTAGGAGATTTGGGGTTCATACCTTGCCTGAAAAAAGTATCCCAATCCAAGTAATACAGTTCAAGAAAGAGTATAACAAAGAACTAAGTAGCAATTTTAATTTAGTAAGTTGAAACCAAAACAATTTTTAGATAAATTTTATTCTGTCCCGTGATTATATCCCTATAATTGCCTTGTTTAAATGCCTTGAAGATATTTGCATACACTACTGGAGATAAAATGAATCAACTGTATATTAAATTTACAATATCAATTAAGGATTCAATGGGACATGGTAACATCCACATGAGAAGCATTGACAATAAACTAGTAAGATGTATGTTTTCTTGTTCTTTCTGCCACAATAAACCAAACAGACACTTCTGAACATATGAATATGATTGCACAAAGACATTCGGAATATATAAGCAAACTAGCTTAAATAAGCTTAAAGATGAGAAGAAAATAACAAATAAGATTACACATGCAGTATGCATCAATTCAACACAGCTCCTTTTAGAGTTAAGTTTAAACACAAGATGATCACCCCAAACATTATTTCCAAATGAAAACCAGATAGACAAAGACATAATGATGATCACCCCAAACATTATTTCCAAATGAAAACCAGATAGACAAAGACATAATGATGATCACTCCAGTACTTAGTAGCAGTGTTTATGCATCTAAAACATTTACTCTAATATCTTCTAATAATTTGATTCATTCACTCACTTAAATAATGCTTTTATGGATCAAAGTAGTTTCTTTATTTTCATAGAGAAACATGACAACTCAAAACACAATAATCTGCTTTCTGAAGCTAGGAACATTTTCTGAAATAATTTTGCATTCTTCATGAAGTTTTTATCAATCAGCTATGATGGATGTGAGAACGACTTGGGAACAAAGTGAACATCTTATTAATCGACATAGAAAGCACCAAGTATCATTACATACCCTTGCAATATCAAGAGAATGACAGTCCATGGCTGCAATGGCAACTTGCTCGTATAATGTCCATTCTACAAAAGAAAATCAATACTTTGGTTATACAAAGAAATCAAGTCAAGGTTTCACAATGAAAAAATAGAAAGCTTAAAAATAATACAAATAAAAAAACACAAAAATAAACCGAAAATCAGGTAGTTTGGAACTCTAGAGAGATATAAATATGTTCAACAATAGAAGCAAGATTGTTTACACAAGAGTAAAGAGCTGCATAACACATATTAAAAGGAAAATACATGAAGTCAAAGAAGACACAATAAAATATTTCAAGTTTTTCTTAGCAACAATACATTCGAGTGAGTGCAACTAAAAGAAATTTCCCAAGACCATAAATCCAAAATTAAAAGTGGACTGAGAATACACCACGAGAACATTAAGGGATTAAAGGAATGATATAAAACCCTAGACAAGAACAATAAACTTATAATTCCCATTTTTCAATCACTACATCGGTTGCAGGGTGATCTTTGCAAACATAACTCAAATTCATGCAAACTTTACATGCATGTACAAAAAAGTGTCACGACTTACAAGCAAGTACAACAGCAATAAAAACAACATTACCACTATGTAACTCAAACTCGTATACCCACGTTACATGTCTAGATATCTGACTTGGCTTATATAAAATACAAATATTTTTAACCAAGTAGAAGTGTCAAATTGTACTAATAAACAAGTGTCAAGGATCTGACAGGAGTACTTGAGGAAAATTGGATGGTCCGATCAACTAAACATTACAAGAATACAACACCAATTGCCAAAAAAGTGTTTTCTGCCTAGTAGGGCAAGGAAGGTTAAATATAAGCAAGCGTTATCCGTGGGCCTTGTATAAAAAGAGCAAGTTTTGATTTACTATTAAGTGCAAACTCTATCGGTTGCTTCACATAAATAAATGGTGCATTTGGTTTAGTAAGCTTGTAAAATTTACACAACTATATGGAACACAAGAACTTTGTATAAGATGAAGGCACTACCCAATGAACTACATTTATTGTAAAGTTCTCATTGGTAATATATAGGATTTCCGATAATACACAAGAGAAGATACCCAAGGAGAAAGGTAGGAATAGAAACAAAGACAAAAGTAGCACCTTTCATTAATCATATAAGAACCAAGCCAGATTTAGTAAAAAAATTTTTGCTTTTCAGTCGCAATTCAAATGCTCCGCCTCATGGAATAAAAACTCGCAATGTGAAGTGTGTTAGTCAGCCCCAATCTTTTAGGATTAACGCTTTAGTATTGTTGTTGTTGTTATAAATGTGACGTTCTTATGTAGCATATTTGAGAGTTGTCGCGACGTTACAATCTTGTATATGATGCATAAATTTTCACGATCAAATCTTGGCTTTGTCCATTACATAACGTGTAACGCCCAACATTCTACCTTTACAACTTTATTTGTCAAGTAGAGATTACAAAAAAATTTCTTCTAACATCTCACTAAGTTGTAGAAAACGGTTTTATAACATATCCCCATTAAAATTTCTTTAATACCCATGAAGTTTAATTATAAGTAATCCTTTAAATTATAATCACTCATATTTTTAATCACAACAACAACAACAATGCCAGAGTATAGTAATTAATTGGTAAGTAGATTAATTATCCACAAAAAGTAGCTCATATAGGGAAATTACAATACTATTATTGTATAATAATAGTACAAAAATGCAATTACAAGTTCAAATTTAGTCTTATATACAACTTATAAAGTATAGACTTATTTTAATACTAATGAATCCCTTAAAATGTAAAAAACTACAAATTTGAATAATTAAATTAAGACCTATTTAGGACTCTAGACCTATCGAATGGGTATGGGTCTAAATCCAAGTCCAAAATTTTGATAACCTAAGCAACATTTTTTCCATGATCCTCCCACATGGGAGGGTAGGAGCATGTAAAAAGTTAAGAATAATTGGCCCAAATATAATGTGCTTTATTTAGAGGGTTTGAACAATGCAGGTAGAAGAGTAATTGATTCACTTCCCTATATTTGAATAAATAGTGAGAAAGAGATGCGAAAAAATTAATGATCCTTTTCTTTCCAAAAATTTTAAATCATAAGCACACTACTTTCCTTCCTTTTCTTTTTTTTTTTCTTTCTTTTTCCTTTCCTTCCTTTCCTTTCCATTCCTTTCCTTTTCTTTCCCGCAACTATCCCCTTTAACAACCCTTGGCCACTGCTATTCGAAGTTCAAAAACCCATTTAAGCATGGGGTGTTTGGCAAATTAGCTTATTGAGCAATTTTAGCTTATTTTGATATAAATAGAGGGTTGGGTGGTCAAACTAGCTAATGCTAGTGTTTGGTGAATTAGCTGGTTGAAACAACTTGTTGATACGAAAAAACTGTTTTTGAACAAGCTGCTTATAGCAGCGGGTTCAAAATCAGCTGGTCAAACCAGTTAATAAAATCAGCTAGTCAAATCAGCCACTATAATCAGCTACCAGCTATCAATCATTTGCCAAACACCATGTCCATCTGACCAATTTTCACACATCAACTAAGGACTAAGAGATATTTGTTAGCTGTTTTTGAAGGGTTCAAAATGGAATCGAACTAGCAAATCCATTGCTTAATGTTTGTTTTGGTTGTGTGGGTAATGTTTCCATTACTTTCCATAAGTGATTCACAACTTTGTCACAACAATAATATAGAAGGTGGCAAACAAACAAGAAAACTCATGCTTCTCATCTCCTCTCTCACCATTTTTACACCTTCATCCCTCTTCATACAAAAAAATTATCAATAATACTTAACACTACTATTACCCATCTTAAAGCATTCCTTTTCCATTTCATTTCCACTTCTAATACCAAACAGGCAAACACCTCCCAAGTGTTTACCACTTGAGACAAAAGGCGGTCGCTGCAGAGGAAGGCCAACACATAGACTACATAAAAAAAAAATTAAAAAAAAAAATAAAAACAGCAGTCCTTTTATGTTAAAACATTACATTGGATATTCAAAGTTCAAATCCCATCAATGGTCAAGTGCTAGAACTATTTCCCAGATCATACCATCAAAGTTCAACATAAATCAGATTCTCAATTACAACAGATCTAGATGATATTTTATCAATAAAATCTGATCAATAACAAAGCAATGGCAGTACAGTCATGTCACGAATCAATGAAAACAAAGCAATTCATATACAAACAAATAAATTAGAACCCAAAAAACTAAGTAAATACCAAAACACAATATTCAAAAACAGAATTGAAATACCTTCATCACCAAGCGTAGATCGTTTTTTGGGATCATTCAAGATCCATAAACCATACTTTAAAACCTTCTCAGACCGTCGAACATGGAGTTTTCGAACCAAAGAAAGGTACTCCCAGGCACCTCCTCCGCCATGCTCTACTTGAGACTCTAATCTCTTCAATTCTGCATCTTCCAATTCGGTCACCATCTCCCTCAATTTGAGAATGAAAGGGTTTTTAGTTGAAACCCCAGTTTGAGAGTAGAATAAGAGGAATAATAACGACTAACGAGCTTGATTTGCACTTTCCTCTTCTAACTTTCTCTATTATGGAATATGGATACCTATCAAAACTTTGGATCAAACGGGCTTCGTGTTGGGTCATTTTTGAGTTGGATCGGTTCTCGAAACCGATCATGTTGGGTTCAGGTCGACTTAGAGGATTAAAAAAATAAATTAATATTATTTAAAAATTTTCATTAAAAATGAACTAATATATTTATTTTTAAAGAATTATTTTCTTATTAAAATGATCTAATATACCGATTTAAGGTTATAATAAAGAAATATTAACTCAAAATGTAATAATGCGGAACTGAAAAGTTGACCAGGTTAAAAAATAAGTCAAAAAAATTAGAAATGACTAAAAACATTATGAATTACCTCTTACATTATTGAATTAGATTCATCTTCATTATATAATTCAAAATTTGCAGACTTTGCACTTTTATATGTTTTTTCCTTTTTCTAACTTTTAATTTATATGTCCTAAATATTGCATGTGGTGATTGAACTTATAGTTTGTTTGACTGTTTATATGTTGTTATTGTTGCGTGTTTAGGAAATGGATTTCTCAAATTATACATCCATGTGTTATTAGGGTGGTGAATTAGTAGAAGGTGGTGTATATAGTGATGTTAGTAATATTGGCGGTATGTATAAATTTATATTTATCCATGATAGGTTGAAATGGAATGAAATTGAGGATTTATGACTTTGGTTGGGCGTAATAGAAGATATGTTGGTATAAGTGTAAAAATGTGTTTTGCTATGCTTGAATCACAGTTCACACATGGCAAGTTCACTAATGATGCTAATGTGTTGAGAGCTATGTGGATGATAGTAATGTAATTATATATGGAGACAATGGAGTAGATACATTAAAAAAAAAAAAAAAAAAAAAAAAAAAAAACACAATCCATTTGGCTGGTGAGGATCCTTCGAAATTAGGTGAGGGGTCTTGCGTAGATGTAAATGCATACTCTCAACTCTCTAATCCAATTGGAATGGTTGTTTCTTTACAAGAATGTTATGTGAAGAGAGGTACAAGAAATCAATCATCTAACGTTGTAAAGTCTAACAAACATGACTTAAGTACATTGTGAAGTTCATGAGAAAAGACATTAGTAGTCGTTCTTGAGACTGTTTGCAACAAGGACTTCCAAACTGAACAAAAATAAGTAAATAACTATGTGAATGACGTGAATTCTAAGGATCATTTATATTATAATTCAGACTTTGTTATTGAGGTATTTTTTTTAATCTATTATATTGCCCAATTGATAAATCATAAGTATAACTACACCATCACGTATATGAGGGATTCTATTACTAAATTGAAAGTTATGTTACGGTGTGGAATACTCAATATATGAAGTACAATTCATATTGACCAATGATCAAATGTCTTCGATTGATTAGAGGTAATCTCAAAACACAATTGCAATCAATTACAAGGCTCTAAACTCGAAATCACAATCGATTTTCATGTTATATTCATATACAAAGCATGTACAAGATTATGTTAGAGGTGAAGTCAAAATTTCAATTAAAACGAGTCAAATAGCAAATATAATTACACCAAAAAAGTTAGTCATAAATTTGAGACTAAACAGCAATATGCGATGAATGTTAATTTCTCTGTTCTTTTTCGTTCTTTCTGTCTACTTTTAATGCAGTTTTCAAAGCAATTTAAAGCCTCATTAATATCTATAATTATGTATCATAAAAAATACATGATAAAAAAGTGAACATTAAAACGAATGTAACGAGATTTTACGTAGAGGTATTATACCCCATGTTTTATGTCTCTGAAAACCATAGTCAAACATGGATATATTAGAGAACTCAAGTAGTACAAATAACAAATTAAGTTTCATTCAAATTTCACATATAATAATTGATCCATATTTTCCACAAACATTATTACAATAGCACCAAATCACATCCATCCATTTATTCTTATTCATCATCATATCATAATGATCACTAAATTCAAACAAATCAACATAAAAAACAAACTTTGTAGGATTTTCATCATTTTTGGACACATTATATCATACAAATTAATGTATGTATGATGATCAATCATTGAGATGATGACTCTCAACATCCCTAGTAATAGCAATACAAAAGTCCATAAGCTTAGTAGGGTAGGGCCCATCATCTGAAATCTTTTCAAATTCAGCACACCATCTAACTGCTGTAAATTCAGGTTTAGGAATCACATGAAGACTAACTGTTAAGCTCTTGAACTCTTGGAGTAGATCACCTTCTATGATTTTGAACCTTACCATCTTGTTTTCTTCATCTATGGCTTCCACTATCTCCTTTGCAACACATTTCTTTCCATCTGTCATCAATGGCAGATTTAGGATCTAAAAACATCAATAGCACCAATAAATTAAGCATTTACAAGCATTATACAAAAAAAAAACCTCAAAATTCATTATTCCGTTTAAAAATTTGAGCAAAAACCATTTTAGTAAGCAAGATCCATTAGTACGATTAAAGCAAGACACAAAAATAAATAAATTTTTACACTTTCACTATAAATTTAAAATAACATTGAACTCAATTTTACTTGGGCATATTTGATTAGTATAGGTTGTGTTGAAGTCATAACAATTTCCTAATTCTTGATCTTAATTCTTAACTAACAAAGCTTATAAAACTACAAATATTCATACTCCCTCCAATACAGCACTAACGTCTCATTTGCTTTTTGAATACTATTCATTTCTTATTCTTAATTTGTATTTTATTATTAATCTATAAGTTTAAATAGTCAAGTGAGATCTTATTTGTTTCGTCTCAATGCAAGGATTATTCATATCAACTTTTCATAATTTTTAATCATGCACAATTAGAGATATTAATGTTTAAATAAGTGCATTGGATAGAGTGCATAAACCAAATGGGACATTAGTGGTGAATTGAAGGGAGTATAATTTAACTAATTTTTTCAATGTGATTCATGATTTTAATTGAATATGGATGAAATTTAGAAGTACTCTCTCCATCTATTCCTATGTAGTGTTCATATTTTTCATTTTAAACAATTTTATTTGTTGTTATTAATTAATTAAGCTTAAACATTTACATATATTAATATAATTTAATTAGTTTTTTCAATATGGTTCTAAAAGACAATTAAATACTATCTCTGTTTGAAAATAAGTTATATAATAATTTAGATTATTTTAAATAAATGATATACGGTGCACATTATTTTTTATCACAAATTTTGGAGTATTAAGTTCAAATTTCAGCTATGTACAGTTGTTTAGTAATCTTGTCCCATAAATTTTTTCCTCACTATTCAATTTCACATATAATAATTTTTACATTGAGACGAATCAAACTTTACTCTCAAGTTAATACCAATTCGATTAATGGCAACTTCAAAACATTTTCAAATTGAGCTCATTTTATGAAGAGAAGAACTAAGCTAGAAAATTTGAAAATATCAAGGGTAGCCTATGCTACCCTAGGTTATAGTATACATCCGCCAATGTCTGTCATCATCCATACATGACTCGTTATGAATATATCTAGGGCTTGCTTGAATTGAGTGTAAATATATAAGGGGTAAAAAAGTCAAACTAATGACGTGGGATTATGGGATGGGAATGGGAATTGAATTCTCAATTTCATAAAAATCTCATGTTTGGAGATTGGGAACAAGATTAGAATTGGGGATTGGAAATGGAATTTTAGGCCATGAATTTCCAAGGTTTTAATACCTAGGCGGGCTAGTATTAAGATATGGGAATTGGACTTTAGATGGAAAGACTTTTAAAACATTAAGGATTATTTGCAAAGAAACATCTTTTAAAACCCCTTTTTTGTAAAGAAACACCTTTTATAATTTTTTTTGTAAGAAAACACCTTTTAAGAAACTTTTTTTAAAAAAAAAAACACCTTAAATCAGTTTCCGGTGACTTTTGTCAACTTTCCGGCGTTGACTATGCCATTTGTCAACTTTCCGGCGTTGACTTTTATTTTTATTTTTATTTTTATTTTTATTATTAATATTATTTTTTAAAAAAAATTTTATTTTTATTATTATTTAAAAAAAAATTTTAAAAAAAATAAAGAATAATAATAATAATAATAATAATAATAAAAACAAAAATAAAAGAAATAATAATTTTTTTTTAAATTATTAAAATTTTTTTTTATTATTTTATTATTTTTCCTTTTGTTTTTATTTTTATTTTATTTTCAATTATTATTATTATTATTATTATTTTTTAATTTTAATTTTATTATTATTATTATTATTATAATTAATATTATTATTATTATTATTATTATTATTATTATTATTATTATTATTATAATTATTATTATTATTTTATTATTATTGTTATTTTATATTTTTTATACTTTTTATTTTTATTATTATTATTAATTTTTTTAAAATTTTTTTTAAAATTTTATGTTTTTTTTGTTTTATTATTTTTTTATTATTAATATTAATTTTTTTTAATTTTAATTTTTATTATTATTTTAAAAAAAAATTAATAATAATAATAATAATAATATTAATAATAATAATAATAATAATAATAAAAACAAAAATAAAAAAAATAATAATAATAAAAATAAAAAATAAAATAAAAATAAAAACAAAAGGAAAAATAAATAATAAATAATAAAAAATAATAATAAAAAATTTTTTTAAAAAAACTTTTAAAAACATTTTTAAAAAAATTATTATTATTATTATTTTTGTTTTTATTTTTATTATTATTATTATTATTATTATTATTTTTTTTTTAATTTTTAAAATAATAATAAAAATAAAAATTTTTAAAAAAAATATTAATAATAAAAATAAAAATAAAAATAAAAATAAAAATAAAAACAAAAGTCAACTCCGGAAAGTTGACAAAAGTCACCGGAAACTGATTTAAGGTGTTTTTTTTAAAAAAAAGTCTTTTAAAAGATGTTTTTTTACAAAAAATTATAAAAGGTGCTTTTTTTACAAAAAAAAGAGGTTTTAAGAGGTGTTTCTTTACAAATTTTTCAAACCTTAATTATGAAAAATTTCACAATTTTTTAATGGGGATAAAATTGTAAATTTATATTTTATTTTTAATGCTTATCTCGAATTCCCAACTTATTCTCGTTAACATACCAAACAAGAGATTGGAAATATATTATATAAATTCCCAATCATTAAATCTCAATCACAATCCCAACCCCACATTCTTATCCCCAAATTCTCATTCTCATATACTAAACGCCCTAAAGGTAAGTAAATGAACAAATGTGAAAGAGGTAGAATGAAAGTAAATTATAAAAATGAGATGATAAAGGAGGATGATTTTTCTTATTTGGAGGAATATAATCCATGATCCTCCCCTAGAATAAATTTATACCCAAAATAAAGGATTTAATTACTCTGTCGTTCTTTAATAAAATTCCCATAAAAAATATTCATGCAACAAAATTATAAATGAAAACTTCTTTAAAGACTTGTTTTTCTTATTAATTAAAAAATAATTAAAACAAAAGTAAATAACAAAACGACTTCTTACAAAGTTTATATTTACACCACCTAATTGATACTTTGTTTTATTCTAATTAAATGTCTTGTTTATTATTATTTAACACTATTCACTTATTAATTAGTTTGTATTTTATTCTCAATTTAAGAATTAAAATATAATTAATTAAAATTTTAATAAGAACTTTTTATAATCCTTAATCAAGTACGATCAGAAATATTTAGATTGAAATATTACATATAGAGAGATGTGCAAAACCAAATATTAAAAATTTAAAATATTTTAATTTAAAGTTTTTTGTAAAAGGTATGAGAAGTGAAAAGGAGGGATTAAAAAAATAGACTCAAATCCAAAAATTCAAATTACCATCGGAAAGTATGATAGAAACTCCAACTGATATAATATTTTTTTTTCAATTTTTCAAGTTATTATACGATACAATTTATTATTTAAACTTATTTATATATTATGGCTAATACATATAAAGTATAATCACCTAATTCGTCTAATCATAATTTAAAAAATATAAATAAAAATGGAGCAAATGCAAGTTTATGATTTCAAAATGAGTTGTTAAAAATATGTTTAGTACCCCCTCTTATAAAATTTGCAACATATTTCATCCAAATAGAGATGTTTATACGAGTCATCAAGGGGATTTAAGATTAGATGTTGTCCTATTTATGTTGATTTTCATATAATTACATATTTATTTTTAATGTCTGGTCATATCAAATTCGATTACAAGATTATATAAATGTCAGATCATTGAGTCAGTTTTAAACACCATTACCTACAAAGTACTCGAATAAAAAAAACATAAATATTGCAAACTTTATGAGACTGAGAATATAATTAAAATAAATGTAAATTAGTAAAGATGAGTTGATAAAGCAATACCTAAAGTATAGTCCCAAGAAATGACAGAACCAGGTTTTCCAAATTCTCCTTCATGGGAATTACAAGTATGAACTTTATCAGGAGTTATATTGGGAAGATGGTGTGGTTTTTGCCCAAATAGTTCATGGAAAAGATTTCCATGTGACTTGATGTCCACTTCTACTTCAAGCTTCCCTATAACTCCCATTTTTATATTAAAACACCCACAAACAATTTTAGGTGTTACAATTTTATTGATGAATATGCTTCTTAGGGATACACCCTTTTTATAGCAATATCTACCGACAATACCCTTAATTGATTTGAGAGTTGAGACAAACAAATAAATTTGTCAACTAACCAATCCAAACAAAAGCATGGCCATCAATTAGCAAGGGCAAAACGGGCTACTGTTTAGGGTCCTAAATTTTTTAGGGTTTAAAAAATTTATTTTCATGTACAAAGTTATATTAACTTGAATTAATAGATATAATATACATTTTTTTGCTAAGTAATATGAGTTACTAATGTTTTTTTTATTAATTAGGTTAAATTTCAACAGTAAAAAACAAAAGTAATATATTATACATTACACCTTAAGTTTTTATGGGCCTTTTTATTTTTCGCTACGGATTCCAGAAATAAACGAAACGACCCTGAACAAAATTTAAGTTGATGGTAAAAACTTCGTTAATCTTCTCTATCATGTGTTAAGGGATGATTGAGACTTCAATATTATACTTTCTCTGGTTTTATTAGTTGCTACAGATAGTGAAATTTCTTGCTATAGATAGTGACATCTTGTGAGGAGAAATGTTACTATCTGTAGCTACTAATAAAAACTAGATGGAGTATTATACTTTAAAAAGCCCCTTCACATAAAAACTCTTTTGGTTGGTAGTGTAGATGTGATACAAACTCCCCTTATATTTAACTCCAAATAGTCCACTTGAAATGAGGGTTGAATGAGATTTAAATCTACAATCATTCAATCATATCCACTCTGATACTGTTTTAAGAAACTAACTCAATCAAAAACTTATGCTGGTGGTTGAGATAACCTTTAGTATATATGTTATATACTCTAATATCATGCATGCTCACATGAGAGCTCATGGGCTCTAGAAGCAGCATAGTCTCACAGGAGCTCTCATACTTACCGATAGATATTTCACTTGAAATGAAAGGTGACTTTATAATTTTTTTTCACGTTAACTTATAATGCCATATCAATAACGCTAATTCTTCTTCGAGACGATCCCTCGATTAGACCAAATATGTTCTGAGTTTGATCATAATTTCATGTACAAATAAAATTCTAACGCTTTTATGTGAATTTATCATACTTCAAACTAACAAGAGCGTTTTATGTAATTCAAGTTTATCCTATACTTTTTCAAATCTATTTTGTTTCAACGATTGTATGGCACTTGTTGTTTATTCACTAATATTTTACACTAATTTTTTATTGAAGCCGTCTCACCATGAAACGGCCTCAATTAGGTCAGTTCAAGTCTTTTACAAAAAAACTGCTCTCTTTACAATTCCAATTTCATTATTTTTGGTGTTTATTTTGCTAATGGGCTGCTTGTGTGGGCTTATTTTACGGTGAGACGATTTTATTTTTAAATATTTTATTATTTTTAATGTATAAAAGATATAATTGGATGAAATCTTATTTGTTTCGTGTTAAGAATATTAACATTTTTGAATATGAGGTGTTTGAGGAAGAAAACATAGTAGCTTGATAAATATTATGATGAACTGTTTTTGTTTAGGGTTTTATAGTATGTACAAAAGCAGTAGATCAATTAGATAATGAAACTGGGGTGAAACAAATAATTATATATTCAAATCAATGATAAATTTCAATGTGTTGATAAAATATGTATTTATAGTTTGCAAAAATATTATTTTTTACATAATTAGAAAATATATAAATATTTATATATTATAAAATAAAATATAGTAGTACAATTTGATGAATCAATTAAGATTTCAATGGATCATTTAATAATACTACATATGTAAGACAATATCAAAAAAAATGTAGGTTTTTATAATATGTGAAGTATGTGTTTATTGTGTATTTAGATATCATAAATACATACTTTACATATCATAACCTCTACTTGGTATACATTAAATTATTTCATATACCATAAATGCATCTTTTACATAACATAAACAACTATTTATATTATATTTAGACACTTTGAAAAAACAAATGTGCATATTAACGTTTGATTTACCAAATGGTTGTGGCAATTCGTCACATAATTTCATCGTGATCCACTCGTGTGGATTCGGGCCTACAAATGATATGGGTGAATTTGGACGGGTCCGCGAGAGTTAATTTGGGTAAAAATAGAGTAATTTTTTTAATATAAAAAAGTGAATCATATGATGTAGAATCTTTTGGACAGAAGAAACAGGGAAACATGGCTTCTACAGAAATCTGGAAAATATAATACAATCAGTTGATCCTGGATACTAATCTTTAAGCCCATTTAAGCTATTACTCACTGTGTCACTTTTATTTTATAATATACTTTTTATTTTATTTTATTTTTTTTAGGTGCTTTTTATTTTACTTTGTATCATTGAGTTTATAACATTCTTATTTTTCTTAAAATAGTTATACATTTATTCTTTTAATCTTATCTACAAACTTATATTTACTCTATTTTAACTTTTTATTTTTATCTTTTAATTATTTTTTTGTCTTATTCTCCAACTTAATTTTTTTTTTATTTAATTTTACGCATTTTACAACTAGTCAAAAATAAGAGAAACTAAAAGAGTATTAATATGAAATGTAATTCGACGAGCATCTAGCCATCTACTCTTTACTTCGTTTCACAATGTTGCTGGTCCCTTTTTATCTTCCATGATAGTTAATACGAATAATTATAAGATGTATTACTCCATGTTTTATATTGAACTTCATTATACTATATATAGACAAATCCAAAATAATAAATAAGAACAACTTTAAACAACAGAAGGAGTACGAAATACTAATTACTTCATCTATTTCTTAAAGTTGTTCACACTTGTCATTTTAGAAGGTCGTTTTATTTGTTTTTCCCCTAAAGATTCTTTCTAATTTTATTAAACGTAATTAAATTTGTTCATTTTTATTTTATTATATTAGCGATGCATATGATCTCTTAATGTTTTCCACCAACTTTATTTTAAATTTTTATATTATTATAACCTATTTGGTGTTGGTATTATAACATGTTGAAGTTGGTATTATAACCTATTAGAGTTGGTATTATAACCTATTAAAGTTGGTATTTAGAGTTGGCATTTTAACCTATTATAACCTATTAGAGTTGGTATTATAACCAATTTTAATAGGTTATAATACAAACTTCAAAAGGTTATAAACCAACACTAAATAGGTTATTATACCAACTCCAAATACCAATTTTAATGGGTTATAACACCAACTTTAATAGGTTATAATACCAACTTCAATAGGTTATAACAACTTCAATAGGTTATAACACCTTCTAAATTTGGTTACACAGCGCGCATTTTTTTTGTAGTTGTTTTTTTAGTAATAATGGGCTGACCCATTTTAAACGTATTATTTATGAGAAAATTTGAAAAAAATAAGATTTTTTAATAACTTTAGTCAAAAAATAAAGCTTTGGCCAAACTTTATTCCCAAAATAAGCGTCTCTGGCCCCAAAACTAGGCTCGGTACGTAATTGCTGTTACTAACACCGAGTATAAAGAAATGGTCAAAAAATTTAGTCAAGGGTAAAGTCGCGTTACGAACAGCGACATATGGGTTGACTGGTCAATTATAAAGTCGCTGTTAGTAACAGCGACCTTATGCGTGCCTAAATACTAAACCAAAGGTGAAATGAGGAAGGAGGAAGAAGACTGTTCTATTCGCTGTTACTAACAACGACTTTATAGTTGACAAGTCAACCCATATGTCGCTGTTAGTAACAGCGACTTTACCCTTGACTAAATTTTTTGACCATTTCTTTATACTCGTTGTTAGTAACAGCGATTACGTACCGAGCCTAACTTTGGGGCCAAAGACGCTTATTTTGGGAATAAAGTTTGGCCAAAGCTTATTTTTTGATTAAAGTTATTAAAAAATCTTATTTTTTTTCAAATTTTCTCATTTATGAAGACGGTCTCAAGTAAGAATTTGTGTTACATTTTTCAATCCTCATCATCATCATACCCAGTGATCTCGCTCATAGACTTAACTATGGTCAGGGTCTGAGGAGGAAAGAGAGACGACAGTTCATACCCATATAGGACTAATAGGAGAGTGCGGTCAAAGAGTCCCTCGACTCAAGAAGGATCTTCAAAGAAAGTGGAACCTGCAACTATCCGAAAGTCTGCAACTTATATCCACGTTAAACATGAATAGCAATCAACTAACTATATATACAAAATAAATAGAATACATAAAACTAAAAATACGATAATGGATAGAAAGGTGGTAAAATTTTACTAACTTTATTTTAACATTTTTATATTATTTATCATCTCCACCTGTTTTTCACTTAATTTAAATAGTTTTTCAATAATTGAGATCTCCATAATTAATTTTTACATTAATTTTATTTAATATGTTTTAATTTTATGATCTCCACCACCTGTTTTTCACTTAATTTAAATACCTTTTTAATAAATTAATATCTCATTCATTTTAAAGATTCTATTTTTTATCTCCTAAACGTTCCATGTGGAGTTGCCACGTATCCTTGTGTTTACGCCCATGTGCCATGTCTATTTGTTTCGTCAAAGTCATGTGACGTAGCCAGAGATTTTATGTAGAGTAAATCATTGAAAATTTGAAAAGATGATTATCAAGAAACTGCCTTCTGTCCATCAAAGCATTGAATATGTGATCAGTAGTGTGTGCAACTTGTCCTTCTGTGAAAGAACCACTAATTGAATTATTATATTATAATATAATACTCCCTCCGAACCAATTTAGTTGTCCCATTTCTTTATTTGGTAAAGTCTTTTTAGTTGTCTCATTTCTATTTTTGTCAATCTTTTTTTATCTAAATATCCTTAGTTCACACAAGTAATTACGAATATACCCCCATATACCTTACTTACCCAACTACCCTTCACTACTTACTCTTCACTATTTACCCTTTACTACCTACCCTTTTTAATGGACCCCACACTATCCTTAATAACCGTGCCCAAGCAAATGGGACATCTAAATTGGTTCGGAGAGAGTATAATACTCTATGCAACAAAATATGCGTATTAAATATAATATTAATGATCTAAAAACAAACATCATTGTGTTCCATATCTCTATTTATCAATTATTTATTAGGCCACCAACATAACATATTGACGATCTAAACACAAGTATATAAATATAGCAGTTAAAGTATATGAAATCTATTTATTAAATTGATTTTCCAAATCAATTGGGCATATAGTATTACAGTTAATAAATGTACACAAAAAATCCATACAACTAACATCTGTATCAGAGATGATAGTTCAGTCCAAATCTAACTCTGATTTGACGTGAAGAAAAAATTTGAATCGAAATCGAATTTCATAAATCCAATAATACATGAATGAAGATTAAGCATTTAATTTTGGCCATAACTTTTGCATCTAGAATGTGGAATATGAGCTTGTAATGTAACTCCTTTTGAATTGTATAGGGCAAACTCATGAGAGCAAAATACACACATTCAAAGATGTGATTTGGAGCAATATGAACTTGTAATGTAACTCCTTTTTTTTATCTTAATAGAAGAAAATTAGACAAATATTTCTCATATACAATAATCAAAAGAATAATTATCATGTATATGGAATATAAATAAAAAGAAATCAAGGCAAGTGATGCACCTGGAATCCAAAAAGACAGTAACAATACATTTTTTTCATGATCATCCTTTGTGACATAAACGTCCACATAGTAAGATAAAACTAAGTCCATAGGCGTCGAGAGTTTCAGCATCACACCTTGTCCTGTACTTGAAAGTATCGACCGATCTCGAGACTTCTAAAACGAAAGCGTAATATGATCAGCAGCAATAGAACTTACATAATATCGCTTAATTATGTCAAAAAGAATGGATCGATAAACCTTACATAACATCGCTTAATTCTGCTGTCAAAAAGAATACATATTAACGTTCATACCAGTAACGCCATCCACCAAGTGACGATCTGATCACTCTTAAAGTACGCATTCCCTCAGCGAAGCTTATCACATGAATCAAAATATCGGGATCAAAATTTTTTTTGATGTTGTCATATTAACATCTCTTCTAACTGGTGTTCTTCTTGCTTCTCAGAATCTCCTTGAGTGAAGTAAATTGCTTCTTGCATTGGTTCACAGTTTTCCCTGGGACAGCAGCTGCAATCCGCTCCCAACGTTGAGGTGTTTCCTTCGGAAAGGTTTTTAGAGCCTGAACAAGAGCTCTTTCTTGAACAGAAGACCACACGTCCTGGTCAGACACTGAAGCAGCAACTGATCCTTGTTCGTTGCTGCTAGAGCTTGAAGTAGCATTTGTCGAATCTGGTGCACTTGTAGGACTAGGATCAGAACCATTCACACCTGAAACATGTTGAACTTCTTCTCTACTACTAAGTGGTGAGGCAATAGATGCTGCTGGTTTTCTTTTTTCAAGAAATGAATCAAATGCCCTGGAATTGTCGGGTTTTTGGAGAAGAACAGTTTTTGTTGCTTTCAAAATCTCTTCCACTGATCTTCCGGTCCCAATATACTCGGATATAACCTCCCACCTCCGTGATGTCCCTTTTGGATATTTCTGCATACCTTTTCTCAAGAGATCAACTTCTTCCTTACCCCACAGCTTCTCTTTCTTTTCATTGCGACTCGATGTCATGTTTCCATTAGATTGTAATGCACTAGTTTGCTGAGGATTCTTACTCACAGCTTTATGATCAGGTTCTATGTTAACTTGATCACTTAGAGAATCTTTGATAAGTTTAACTTGTTCCTCTTGTTCCTTTCCCTCTATCTTGTCGCAAAGATTCTTGAGTCGCTCCATGTCATGTGACATGCAAAGGGTTTCTACATCATCCCCAGATATGTTAAACTCATGCTTAGATGTAACTTCAGCAGTAAGAGAGCGGAGACGGGTACGTTCCTTACGTAAGAGTTTCTTTTCCTTCTCTTTAGCCTTCTTGTTTTGCAATGCAACTTCAGCAGCTTTTCTTTCTTCCTCCTCTTTCTTACGCCTCTCCTCTTCAGCAGCTCTTGCAGCTTCTTCCTCTTGCAACTTCTTGGCCAAGAATTTTGCTTGCTTCTTACGCTGCTTTTCAGCTTTCTCCAATTCCTTCCTCTTCGCAATCCTGGGATCTCTTTTATAGGCATTGTCAACAAGCAAACGTACACGGGCATACTCTTCCTTTCTGGCTTTCTCACTAAGTTTGGCATTCTGTCGCTCCATCCATCTCCTATGATCGCGAGATTCTGCTTGCTCAAGGTCAAATTCATCGGCGTGTGGAAATTCTCTCCAGCTTTTGAAGGAATACCAAAAGTTATAGAATTTATCAACCTCGTCAAAAGGAGTATTATCATCTCCTAATGAAGGAGCAGGTTGGGTAACAGACCAACGGCTATTCCTCATAAAAGCAGGACCGAAAACTTTATAGAAGTCCTGCGGTGCACAGTCCGTAGGGATCTCATCATCAAATTCATCAGTTGAATCATAAATTCTTCGTTTCAAAGGGTCAATTAACACTTCATAAGCTTCTTGAATGGCTTTGAAATGGTTTTCAATTTCTTCCTTCTTTACTTGTTTTGCAGCTTCAGTTTCTTCAGCAAGGAGAAGTGCAGCTTGTTTGTCAGGATGATATTTTAAAGCAACATCACGGTAACTTTTCTTGATCTGGTCCTCAGTCGCAAGATATCTCAAATGCGCCAAACCCAACAATGCATAATGATCCTGTTGTTGACCATCAGCGTCAGATTTCTTCTTACTCTTAATGCTATAAGAATCAAAAGAAGGAACATAATTTTGTTCTTTATCACTTGAAACAGTCTGATCATCCCCGTCTGAATCCTCTTCAGAATAGCCAGCAAGTCTGAGAGCAGCAGCATGAAAAGCAAGGCCAGCAGGTTCAAACCTCGACACTTTGATAGGAAGACAATTTGAAGAAACAAAGACTGGTTTGCCATCTACAAGTTCTTGTGAGTACGATATTCGTAAAGCATTACTCACTTGCGGAGCCATCTTTTCTTAATAATGTCCCCCAGTACAAAGCGGAGTAGAACCACCAAGGAAAGAAGTCCAAAGACTATTCACTACCACAACCAGCAAACTACAAACTACAAACTGCAAAAAACATCCATGAACATATTAGAAATTCAGATAGCGAACAGTCCATTACAAAACAATAATCCAAAAGATCTGGAGGATTATTAGTTAAGCAAAAGAACTCTTGTTCAACAGCAGAAAGGTTGCAGGAACAAAGTTACATCACCACACAACAAAAGTTATCTGGACAAGATCGAATGTCCATGTCTTAAGACATGTTAAAGTGTCTCGGCAATGCTTGAAATTTTTAACCACAAGGACACTATCCAAGATTTCAAATATATATTAAAAGTTTTACCCATTTTTCTGCAATGAATATTTAATGGTATAGATATTAATATCGAATAACAAAATGTCATGATATTTAGCCTCCTTTTAATATACTCCAAGTAGCTGGCAAGTATAATAAAGGCCAAAGCCTTTATTGTGGGTCTCAAGCCCAGTTGCAATGCATAACCCAAATGACAAGGACAACACTTCATTACCCAAACGCCATTTAAGTGGCTCCCACCTAGAGTGGAGTTTCGGGGAATTGGTTGTACGCAACCTTACCCTTGTTACTGATAAAACTAACAAAGAAATTCAACTGACCCTTGGTAGCAAACACCCTGTGGAACTTTACATAAACAAGTGATGCACGTGATTGAATGAGTCAATTTACTATAGTGCATCATAATTCATACCAAAGAACTATCATCGTAACCGCTGTTCCAGAGACCCCTTAGATAGCGTTAAGTGTACCGACGCACATCGCGGGCCATATTGCGTTCCAAGTAACAATGTCTATTCAAAGCACTAGACTTGAAGATAATATTACATGGTTTCAATCTACACAGGGGTTATGCGTTCCAAGAAACAATGTCTATTTAAAGCTCTAAACTTCATGATAATATTACATGGTTCCAATCTCTACACGAGGGTTATGCATTCCAAGAAACAATGTGTCATGAATTGGTAGGAAGGGGTAATATAGAAATTTAGTAATAAATAATATTTTAGTAATTAGTTAGTTGAGGGAATAAAATGTAGGGATAAGTGGTACAATTAGAGGGGAAGGGGAGAGAATTAGTCATTCAAGAAGTGTAACAGTTTTTAGTGGAGTGTAATACTCTTAGGAGAGAACAAGCCTCTCGAATGCTTGTATACTATCCTTTGTAATCGTTGTTTGTTTACAATCGTTCTTCGTTATACAATCACATTTTTACATACAAATCGATACATTCATATACAATTTTCTGTTCATTCTTTAGTGATTACATCTCATGGCTTACCCAAATCCATAACACAATGTCTATTCAAAGCACTAAACTTCATGATAATATTACATGGTTTCAATCTACACACGTTCCACGGGTTTTATGTACACAACCTTGCCCTAGTAATACGAAAGAGGTTGTTTCTGATGGGACATTTATTACAAGCATTGTTATCAACTAGTAGTTAAGTAAACTAATAAAAAAATCCCATCGATATAATGTAACTACCAATTCAGTTTCACTCACTTAGTTTTAAGAGGCGCGAGGCGCGTCGAGGCGCAAAAGGTCCTATTTTTTGAGGAGCGAGGCGGAGGCCGGCTTTTTGCACGCGAGGCGCACAATTTCGCTAAAAAGCTCCAAAATCAAATTTAAAACATATTTGATACTTAAAACAACATGAATTTCATATTAAAATAACATAGAAGTAAGATAAACACTACTTTAGCACATAGAGCCATACGATAACTCGATAACATAGTCTAGACTCTAGAACAAAAGAAATAAAAAGAAAATTAAAATATTGACAAAGATAAAGAAAGCAAACAATTGAATTGAATTTTGAGTGACACAATTAAAAAAAACTAAAATTCTAAATCGGACTCATTGTTCAAAATTCAAGCTATAAAAAAAATAATAATCAACAATTACTTAAAACTCCAAAGATTCAACAATACTAACTAGAAACATGTAGGTTGTAACAATGTACAATTGAATAATTGCGGTAATAATTTAAACTCCAAAATCATCATTTCAATCAATTTCCAGAGACGATGAACTAAATGAACTCCAATTCTATACTTATATTATCGACTCACAAATAAAAGTTGAAATAAACCCTAATAACTAAGATTGCAACTAAAATAAATTCAACACATGAAGAATAACCGAATCGGCACCTCCAACTAAGAAAACTTGTTCAATAGCTTCACACCTCTGCTACAAGAAAAAAAAAAAAAAAAAAAAAAAAAAAAAAGAAGCCGAACTTAAGAAGAAAAAAAAAACTGAGCAACTGAAAGGAGACCAGAAATCAGAGAAGAAGGCGACACTCGACAGAGAATCAGAGAAGAAGGCCAAGAAAATGGTTGGCGAAGGAGAATCAGAGAAGAAGGCGAAGAAAATGGCTGGCGAAGGAGAAAATGGACCGACAAAATGAAAAGAGAAAAAAGAAGAAAAAGGAAGAAAGGAAGGAGAACATACCCGGTTCGACTTTGAAGATGGCTGGCGAAGAGCAACTGAGCAAGAAGGCGAAGCAGAATGGCGAAGGAAGAGCAAGAGACCAGAAATCGACTTCTCTAGGTCAAAATTTAGGGTTTTTGTTTTTTTTAAACCATTTAATTTAAAGGGTATATTAGTAATATCATGGGTTTTTAAACCTATTTTAGGCTTATTTGAAATCAAAGATAAGAAAAAAAAATAAATAAATCAGACACCCGACTTCAAAAGGCGCATGAGGTGCATGGAGGCGCGATGCCATGAGGCGCGTGTGAGGCGCGCTTTTTGGTCGCCTTTGTGTATTCCCTGCGCCTAGACTCGTTGAAGCGTTTTTTCTGGTGACGCAGTGCGCCCTACGCCCAGGCGCGCTTTTTAAAACAAAAATTACAAGGAATGTCAGTGACTTCAAATTTTTGTGTCAATTACAAGAAACATAATTTGATACATCAATTGTCAACCAGACATTTAAAAAATCTACCACCAAAAATATAGAATCACTTATCAAAAACAATCATGAAGTTTAGGTCATTAAAAATTATAGCCACAAAATTCATTATTACGAATTTATGAGTTATAGGCACTATAAATGAAAAATCGCAATCATTATAGCCACGTTATCATATTCTGGTCGGGCGAAGTTTAAAATTACCTTTGACTTCATTAAAATACATTTCCTCTAATTCAACCTCAAACTCACATCTTCACATCAACTCCTCAGCTCCATTATTTCTTCAACCTTAAAACTTCAATAAAGCCAATTTCGCTCCATCATTTTCTTTACAATCTCATCATTCTTTCGCAAATCAAAAGCCCAATATTTTCTCTAAATATTTTACTCCAACCTTGAGCTTATCATGTGGATTATTAAAATAGCTCTAATGAAATTGTTAATATAAATATACAGTTGACTTAATTGTGACTTTTCCCTTTTCTTTGAATGTAACATATGCTTTCTTTTTTCTATTATTGCAGATGTATAACTTTGATTATAAGGAGCCAACTTAAAATTTTCAAATCAAACTGAATAGTTGTGTACTAGTGGTTGTTATATTAAGGTTTTACATTAAAATTGAATTTTGACCCTCTTTTAAGGATTGAGATAAAATGACAATTATTACATTAAAATTAAATTGTTGCTAGAAAATGATGAGAGAAAATATTGGGGTTTTTGAATTGTAAGGGAGAGAATAAGGAGAGATTGATTAGTTGTCATCATAGAGTAAAAACAAGACCGCATCGCATCACATAGGAGTAAAGGTTTTCAAAATAAACAAACCGATATTTTCTGGGTTGTATAGGTCTAAAAAAACTTGCGTTTCAGTTCATATCAAGGGATATCTTATGATATATCTTATAGTTTCGATCGATATTTAAATGTTATGATACCACATCAATCCCATTACTGCATTAGCATTCCGTCTCCGCAATTACATCCGTTTCCACATTTTTACACTATGGTTGTCATTGTCAATGCTTAAAGTTGAAGAAATAATGGAGTTGAGAAGGTGATGCAAAGCAATGAGTTACAAATTGAGTTAGGTCAAAGGTAATTTGAGGAAGCGACTCATCTTCACTAGAATCTGACAACATGGCAACAGTTGGACTTTTTGATTTGTAATGGTTATAACTAGTAAATTATAACACCCTCAAAATAGGTCGAACTTTAGAAAACACCTTTAATGAAAAACATGAGCCAAAACCTACTCATGGGAGTGTTACCACCACATCTATTTCTAATAAAATAAATGTAAGGTTTAACGACTAAGAAATAACTTAATAACTTTAAATCCAACAAAGAGTCTTACAACATAAGAAAATACTGAAACGCGATCTATGTCCATATAAAATTTAAACAACTTAAGGTAAAATTTAAACTGAAATATGACTCTAATAAAAGCTATGTTTCTAAGTGATCCTCACTCCACGATTCCCACGCAATCAATAACCTGCAACATAAGAATGCAAGAAAATCAAGGAAAAAACTCCCAAAATCAGAAAATTGAGTAATTCCAACTCCATCCCATAAAACGATTAAGTTTGAAAATGATTTTAAGAAAATAAAATATAATCAAATTAAAAATAATTTTAGAAAATAATATATAGCTGAGTTTAAAAAAAACAATTTGTGAAAACAATATATATAATATCACATAAACCAATTTATTAATTTGATATTTAATAATGACAAACACATAATCAATTTTTAATTTGAGGGAACGAGAACGCCAGTAGGCCGAGGCTTTACCCCTATACCTACTTCATCAAGAGGTCGCCACCCCAAATAATTCAAGGCCAGCAGAGTAGTCTTAGGGAACCCTAGTATGCACACCCCTTCTACTTGGATCACAACAAATAAAAGGAAGACCAAACATCGTATCAAGTATCAGAAATAATAATACCTGTCGGCAGCTATACTAACCAAACAGGACAACCTATTCATCACCCTTATACTTGGATCACAACAAATATAAGAGTTTTATTTCCCTCGTGTTACACTTTACATGATTTAATATATTTTAATAATTAGTCGCGTGCACACAAACATATAATCAAACATACATTATACATTTTATTTTATGATCACAGGTTTTCCCAAGAAAAATATATCTCAAGAATATTCAATTGCAATATTAATATCATAATATTTTTCTCTCAAATTCAATCGCATTTAAAATCATTATTAAAATAATAATATAACTTTCATCAAAATAATAATATTATAAGTATTTCTCTTTCAAATTAAACCGTATCTAATTTCATTATCAAAATAATAATATAAATTTTATCAAAATAGTAATTATTTTCAACTCAATACTTGCTTATAACATCATTTTTCCTTCTATGTTAATTACTTTAGGCTTGGTGAGGTATCCATTCGAGTGTTTGAAATGATTATAGTATCTCACATCAGGTTTATTTCAATTCTTACATATATATATATATATATATATATATATATATATATATATATATATATATATATATATATATATATTAAAAGTGTAATTTTATTTTCATACACAAGTTATTTTAGTTATATAAATATATTAATAGTCTGATTTTTATTTTTGCGTAAGAATTAATTCAAATGTGTATCGAATCATGTTCAATTATTGTGCTCTAAGGGTGAGAATGTGTGAGATTTTTATATTTCTATCCTATGTTCAATTTAAATGACAACCAAGCAGTAAGAATCATTAATTAAAAAATCATAAAGTCCATTCAAGTTAAATTAAGGAAATAACCATTGACCATATTTTTTCTAGTACATTGACAGGGAAATATATGATACTCCTATATTGTTCACTATGTTGAAGGAATATGTCCGTAGACATTTCCGACAATTACTAAATATAAATATATAGGATATTTATGAAGATAATAAAGTTAATTATTATTAGTAATTATATTTGCTTGCTAGAGAATAAATATAATTGGTGGGTCAATAATAATTGGACCACAACTAATATAATTAATCCTATAAGGTCTTACAAAAGAATCAATTGAACGGTAAATGACTCGGGCCCATTAGGAGTATGGGCTTGCGATCCAATTAGGTTAACAAAAGAATCGGTTTCTTTTTGACCTAGGTTACTAGTATTATATGAGGATATAATGCTAGTAGTGGAGAAGTGGGGATAATGGGACGATGGATGTGAGTATTATAAATATGTTTATTTAAAACTCTCACCATACATAATTCTCATATACAGTTATTGAAAAACCAGAAAGAGCAAGAGAAACAATCTCTTCCGTTCTAGCAAACGTTGGTGTTCAATTGATTCCGGTAGACCGAATAGAGGAGCAACGCTTGAGGCTCTCCATATTATCTTATCGCGTTATTTTCGTGGATTTCACGCTACAAAGGTAATATAGACTAATCCTTTTATATGATTCATATGTTTGATTATGTTTATGATCCTGAGATAGATGTTAGGGAAGTGTTTCCTGAAATTCCGCTTTAAGCATCCATAGTAGTCCAACATATGTAACTGATGATAAAAATAACAATACGGAAAACAGTAAAAATACTTGCAGATGGAGAAAAGAGAACCGGAGAGAGCAATTCAAGGGGAGTTATTATAAGTAAAACTAATTAGGACTTAGGAGAACTCTATTAACAGAATGCTCATTAAATTCAGATGAAAAATTTCTGGAACATACATTTCTCTGCCTCCACATAAAACTAGACCAAATCCAATAAACGACCAATTCATACAAAACACCTGTCGACAAACCATGGCCGTTGTTTTGCAAGACATTACGAAATATTGATGCATGTATATGAGCAAAGTGATTGGAGGATAATAAAACAGAAGACATCAGCCGATACATCAAACATTTGCTAATTCGCAGTCACTTCAACACTCCCAAAAAGAATATCCATACTCGACACAACCTGAACCCCAAAATGTATTCATATGAGAATAGACTTGTACTAACATGGACAATACCTGCAAAAAGCAATCGGAAAATAGCTTAGTCAAGCAATCAAATAAATCAGCATGGGAAGGTATGAACCAATAAATGATGCGACAATAGAAGACCTGATAAATAAAGTTAAACAGAACCAAAATTATATGGCAATTTTTAATTATGTTAGGACCATAAAAATACTACAAAAATAAACCAACTAGAGGAATGCCAAATTTTATGGATGAACACAAGAAAATGAATGTCTCTCATAGTGCAAAAACAAGGCCGCAATCACAATATCACAACCGTATTGTAAAGGTTTTTGAGCGTACCACGACCAAAACATAGGCCGCATTGACCGTGAAATTCTCTATATTGACCATGATATCTAATTTACAAGAGTTGCCGAAACCGTATTGTTGCACTACTCTATCGAAGTACATGATCAATTGTCAAATGAAATAGCCTAAAATCAAGTAGCCAGAGGCAATTCTTCTTAACAGTGGGAGTTCGAAACATTTATTGTTCTTTGATTTTGAATTACAATGAACTATAGTAAATAAAATGGCTCATTAAATCATCTACAATTCTTAATTATGTGAACCTGCACATGAGGGTAGATTGTGTACATCCGACCCCCAAACTTTCATCCTAAGTGAAAGTCACTTAATGACATTGAGCTAATAGAATGTTGTATTCAAACATCTTTAAAAGTTATATAAAATATTGGTTGTTTTAGAGGTAAAGTTAATTTATTATAACTAATAGGTCATGAGTTCAAACTCTAGCTCCACTTTAATTTTAACCTAAGTTTATGATTTAAACTTTGCCCTCAAAATTTTCACTCAAGTTTTTGCCACTATAAGCATGAAGTAGATCACATCAAAGTTAAAAAAATGTACAAATTATGTCTCAAAAGACAAAACTAATGCTACCAGAATTTTAACAAAGCATACGGATATGTTCAGAGGATATAATCCGTTTATTAGATGATCACTAACAATATCAACCTCGTTATGCATCAATTAATTCCGAACTACTCCATTCTGCATCTAGATTTCAGTGACATTTTGAGCATAAATTGGAGTCTCTACATAAAGCCCAAGGGAGCAATAAAATGACTAGAATTAAAAAAAAATATATACCTGACATGTAAGCAGGACAATCACGGAATAGACACACAACAAGAGCAGAAAACTCAATTATAATTAACGAAACAAAATCATATTCATTTTGTGCTACAAAAAGACAAAAAAGGGGGATTTTGAGACATTACTTGTTCATATTAAGCAGCATTTTAAGTTCTGCATAGCTGCGACAGTGCAGATTGATTGGCAGGGTCAACATGTTCACTAATAACTTGTGCAAATCTCCCAGCAAGAAATCCCGAATTT
Organism: Amaranthus tricolor; assembly: GCF_026212465.1. Lineage (NCBI taxonomy): Eukaryota > Viridiplantae > Streptophyta > Magnoliopsida > Caryophyllales > Amaranthaceae > Amaranthus > Amaranthus tricolor. The sequence goes on from NC_080055.1 coordinate 24,520,289, forward strand.
GACAAGGAAGCAAACAAAAATTGTTTTGGATCCTTAATGTCCTTAAGAGGATCCTCGTCCTTTTTATTAGCATTATATAGACGAATAAATGTAGCAGAATAGCTTCCAGTTTCGGCAAAATCGGGAACTTCAGATTCTTCCTCCACTCTCTCTTCTTCTGGCCTAGTCACAAGAGTAACGATGCTATCTAACATTTTACCCCATACTTTAGAAGCTACAGGATCTGCAAGGGAAGGACATTCACAAATGAGTTTTGTTGAAGCCACTGCAGTCAACTTGGTCTCAGTGGCACCAGTGATCTGTTTGAGATTTGGTACCCAAAACATCTCCAAGATTGTTAGAAAGAGACCAGACTGAATTGTGTCTATGGTGCTAACAAGATTGCTCCAGCCATGTTTGACTATAAATAGAGACATAAATATGATAAGGCACCGAACAAATTTTGGGGACGGGTTACTTTGGAGACGGGTCAACAAAGAAACCAGAATTTTCTGCAGATATTCACCAATCACTTCGTAACCAAGGTTCTCAACAACTGTGTTGAGCACAAAATAAGCTTGCTCATCTGTCCTGGGGGAAGTAAGAAGCTTGCTGTATATATTAAGCACCTCAATAAGCTTTCCACCTTGGTTCAGTTCATTGGGGGCCATCCGAAGGAAAGCCTGCAGCAGACGCACAAGAGCTGGGACATCAGCAGACTTGGTCCACAGATCAGGAAGCAAAAGCAGATCAAAGAACTGCATGTAGTGTGCTGGCAAGGGGGGTCTGTTTAATTCAACGAGCTGTGCGAGGAGCTGGAATGCGTATGGAAAAAATTCAATCACATTGTTTGTTAATATAGTCTGAAGGCTAGGGAAAAGGTTAGTTTCAAATACTGGTATAACAGATGGATCCCTGTCAGACACCCGCCTTATTAGCACAGCAACAGCCTCAAATAGATAGTGATTAAATATAGGATTTTTAGGGTTCCTACACACTTCGTTAAGAATTGAAGCCATGCCAGACATACAAGTAGCAGCAATATCACTAGAAACATCGGCAACACTAAGAACCCGCATAATGCACTTCATAATATATGGGTTTTCCCCAGATTCAGGAAACTTCAGAGCACTAAAAAGGTTGTTCAAAAGGACAGGGAGAATGGGTGCAATATCAGTTGCGACGTATCTAGCTCTACCACCCTCATCTTTGACCAACAGGATCTTGTCAAAGAAAATAGCAGCATAAGAGTGGACCACATTTGATTCAGCACCAAGTAATCGTAAAACTTGAGGAACCAAGGGCATTACACTTGACTTCGGAAGCTGATCTCTGAATACTGTAATAGACTTAAGTGCACCAGCTTTTAGCAATGGATATGAATTAACATCTTCACTCTGCAACTCTGGAACAACCACTAATGTGAAGAATGATTGCAAATCAAAAAATCCCGTCAAGACATTTGGGCCTGTAGCTTTCACAGAGCTAAGTGATATAACAAGATAAATAGCAGAGTCCTTATATTTCCAGTTTGAAGCTGGGTTCTCACCACATGTGCCCAACATAGTCTGTATGACATTGTTTACCATGGGACCAACCTTCTCTCTGTAGTGTGTTGCAATTCCTTTAAGAAGTTCACAAGCAGCTCGTCTTCTAGTATCAACATCACTGCCTTCCATATCACGTCTAATAAAATCAACATAATTGAACTCAAAAAGCTCTTCATCTTCTTCCCCTAACATCACATTAGGGATAACAATGCTTCGACATATCTGATCTAAAGAAGCATCATCAAATAGCTTGTAGTGGTGGGCCATTGTGCTGACCATTGTTAAGAACTTGATAGCAGTTATAGCAAGATGATCACGACCTGAAGATGTGGAAACAGTGACAAGGAGGCTCCGCACAGCTCTCTCAAAATCACCCACATATTTTTCGAAAGGCTCCTCGGTCCTCTCAACATAGACGGTCAAGATTTCACAAATAGCTGCACGGAGGTTATCAACAAGTGCAAGCTCACCTCCTTGTTCAAGAGATGGGTAAGTAGTAGTCAGATATTTTCCAAAAACATTCATAAAAGGCTCCATGTTATCTTCAAAGAGGTCAGGCAACTCCTGAAAGTTAAATGAATAGAAGATTCTACAGCACAACCTTTGTGACTCAAAAAGAGGCTTTAGGTTTGCCGCAGGAGCACCAGAACTTACACCTGAATCAATTATAGATGCAGTATGGGAGAACAACTGCAACAATTGTACGGCAAAATTATCCAAACAATACCTTAAATCCAATTTCAGATCATCAGTCCAATAACCATGTCGAAATTTCTTAAACAATGAGTTGGCAGTGCCAAGAATTCCATTTATAGCAGCATAGTTACCACCCTCGCTGAGTGCCAGCTGGAGTCTTGTATTGAGCATCGGAAGCAATTCTGTCCACTGCCTAGGAAAATCATGTTTGCCTATGACTACCAAAGCATCACTGAGCTGAGCTTGGATACGAGGTGTTGCCTCCAACATCAGAGAGACAATGTGCTCTTTAATTAGCTTTTTTTCATCATCAGGAATAGGGTTCGGCAAGGGAACATTGGGCTCAGAGCGCCTTGTAGCTGGTGCCCATCGAGCTTTAAGATAATTCTTAAAGTTCACTGCTGCAGCTTGCTGGATCCCCTCATCAATGCCCGGTGTACGTACTAGTGTAAGAACAGCCAGCCCATAATTAGGTTGCTCAGCTGCCTCCCTTAGACTTGCCTCAGCCCCACGCCGAGACTCGGGATAGAGAGATAGAGTGTTAGAAAAACATTGAGATAAAAATTGCAGAGTTTCTGGACTCGTTGCCATTCTGTAACAAATGAAATATAAGATATATCATCTCAGAGGTTTCAAAAATACTTCTTATTTTGCAATTCTCATGTATCATTCACTAGTTTACAGATGAAAAATACACTATGAACAAGTTAAGCAATAGCATCAGCACAAAAACATGAAACCTGCTGAAAATATAAAAAGCATAATGTCCTGCAAGTAAGAATGATACTGCATATATACTTGACTTCAAATACCCGTCTCAAACCCTTAACACTTGGACATGGGAAGGACACTTGGAACTTTTTGTAAAGTATCCAAGTCGGAAAATTCAACTTAGTTCAAAATATTGGAACTTTTTATGAAATAGTCACACTTGGACAAGTAATCAAGTCAAATATGGGTATAAAAGTCCGCCTAACATTCTAACTTGTCATAGATATACATATCCATCAGACTAAGACTAAAGTATGCTCGAGAAACACTCCCACCATCCCCGATTGTTTGTTCGCTTTCACCAAGTGATGTGAGAGTATATGGGGTATTTGACGCCTACATAAAGGGACTAAGGGAGTAGAGTTTAAAGAGAAACACTAAGCAACTATGTAGAAAATTATTGGTTTCTGAACTATCTAGGTTAGTTTATTCAAGAGGGGAGATAGGAAATAACATTAGTAAACAAATATAAAGATACCCTAAAGTCAACTAGTCTTCATGTTTGTCCAAAGTTAAGCTACAAAAACTAAATTTAAGCTACAGAATTCTACCTATATTGCCCTTTCAAAGACCAAACGAATACATATCACGACATAAAATCCCAAAATGAGGACTAATCTATCAGAACACAACACCTAAAGGCTAAAAACAGTCCTAAACCAGGAAATACTAAATATTTGTTCATGGATTATAGATCTTGGAACAAAGTTGTTTGATTTCCTTATAATTCTCTTAGAATTCCTATTTTCTAGGATTTACTTAATCTTAGAGTTTTTTGGTTGACAATTTTTGGAAAAGCATAGGAGATGAAAATTTAATGAAAGTTTACACAAAATGTAATTGAATTACAAAATCACTCATAGTACAAAAATTTTGTAATGTCACGATCGAGGTAACAAGTAGTAATGTAGTAACGAGTGATACAATTATCATAACGCCAAATATCGGCTAAAACCTAAAAGAATGACTAATCTCTCTTAACAGCCTAAAGCGTACTTTGTTTTTACCTCTTTACAACACGAAAAAAATATTAGTTCGGTTTTTATTGAAAACCTTAACATGTGATCGATGCAATATAATGTGGCCTTGGTTTTGCACAATAATTTCACTAGCAGAAGTTTTTCTAGTCGCTTTATTTATCATACTACTCATATTTGATGTTTTTAGATAATCCAACAAATAACTTAAGATCATTAAGTAATGCAAAAAATTCATCAATATCTTCTATTTAATTTCAATACTTCATTAATTATCTTCCGATAAAGTCAAAGATTAATCATTTGTTGGCTTTAAATTATAAGAAACCAGAGAAAAATGGTTCATTTAATCATACAAACCCTTTTGTTAATGTGAAGCTGCAACGTGAAGCTGCACATGGTGGTGAGGCAATCAAATATAACCTCTTTGTTATTTCAAGGAAAAAAATGCAAACATTTGACTTCCCTACGTGTATGCCATTCTATCAAGAGGGGACAATGTAATGTATTGAATATCCACACATTTCTTTATTGTATTTGTAGGTGTCATAGAGAAGGGAAAAGCTTTTAATGCGGTTTAATATCCTTTCTTCAGAATTGGGTTTTCAAAAACTATGTTCAACATCCAAAAAAGCTCACATTTTTGGGGTGCATGAGGTCATGTCATGGAGACAGAGGAGTTGAGTTTTAACCATTTATTTTTGACTCACAGAGATCTTCTAACACTCGCTGAATTCACAAAACATTATTCAAGGAGAGCACATGTTCCTCCGTACAGAATTAGACGAGGGAATATGCAAGCTCACATTTTAATTTTCAACTTTTGATATTGTAGCCTTTTACAAGATCCTCAAAATCCAGGTTGTATCAAAGGAGAACCAAACAAAAATATACTTAGTTGGAATATGCAATCCATCACACCAGGTCAATTGACTTCTACCAAGTTGGGGCAATTCCAAACATGAAGTTGTTTGATTTGAGGTAATGGGAATCATAGGACTAGTGAGACTTTGGAGATGAGACTTCTTTGATGTCTTTCTTTGATGCGGGATGAATATAGAATGCGCATTGGTTGAAAAAAAAATATAAAATTACAAATTTGAATTTACTCATTTTTTTCTCCTTTGATTTCTTTTTTGATTTCTTTTTTGACAAATATGTCATTTCGCATATCCCACTAGTGTCAACCTCAAATACCATCCATCCGACTCTCCCCAAGACATTTTTGTGGGACTTTAGCTTCCAAATTCTTACACCCCAACCTTCCCAAAGTCTCATTCCCTCTAAACAAAAAAGAGGCTTTTCAAACTCAGCCTTAAAGTCCTATTCCCACCTTCAAAGTCGCTCAAAACAAACTACCCCAAAAACATTACGTTGTTAGGCGTTTCAACCTATTTAAGATTCATTCATCAACAGTTATTATACTATTTCCTCCCCCAATTTGATTTTTAATGCACCAAATGCTGCCAAATCAAAAGATCACTATAAAACTCAGTTTTAAAAGGCACTTGATATAGACCAAAATATTCCATAGCGTCCCCTCTATTAAGATATACTATTCCACAAACCAAAACCTCAATAGCAATAATATAATGTAAATGTACTAGGTTTGAATCCAGTTTACAACAGTGCCCTTGTGGCTCCCTACCCACACAAGCAGCTAATTTTTTTACACTTCAATTAAAAAGCTTAGATATATCAAAATATTAGATCATGGACTTCAAATGATTTCAATTCACTATAAGCCTAATGCATATAATAAACAAATAAACGATCAACTAAAAACTAACACATAAGAGTAGGAATTAAAACATACAGCTTGAAAAACGTGACATCAAAGAAGGAAAGATTTACGAATCGAAAAAACAAGGGAGGATTTAGGGTTCAAAGGAAAAGACTGACATGGAGCGATAACACTGAGCAGCAGTAAGAGGAACAACCCAAAATGTCGTTGGTGGCGGACGGCGATACCAAGGGAGGAATCACGAGCAGCTCAGCCGTAATCGCCGGCAAGTAGAGGAAAATATTGAGGAAAAAATGAGGATGAGACTTGGAAGACAATGGCTGAATGAACTGAGAGCTTCTGAGGCGTTGTCAATCGAATACTTCCAAAATATGCTAGGGTTTTTGGTTTCTTATTCTTCACCTTTTCCTTTTTTTTTTTTAGAGAGCGGGGGGAGTGTTTTATATGAGTTGTCGTCGTCCTTACGCTGATTATAGTTTTTTATAGGCGGAATATATTAGACATGATGATGATAATTTTTTAATTATACGATCGACTAAGGGGAAATGGTTGAAGTGAGAATCAAATTGAAGACTTAATCTAAATGATATCTCATCATAAGACAAGCCCATACAATTAGTCCATTTTCTTAATTGATTATTTTAAAATCATAAGTAATCGTTTTAAGGTTATAAGTAATCATTCTAACACAAGTTATTATTTTAAAATTTTAAGTGATCACTTTAGTGTTATAAGTGATCACTTTCAGATAGAATGTGTATATTAGGTCAGTCCAATAAAGATGGTCTACCGTCTCATTTAAAAATTAGTATTTATTTTTATCTCAAAAATACAAGATTAGATTTTTTTTCCTTAAATTGAGCAACTCTTTTACGAGTTTGTCTCATGGTGAAGATAGATTCAGCCTAAATTTTGAAAAAATGAGTGTTTTAATATCCAAACTGCCAATTTTAACATCCAAAATGATGTGCAATAAATAGCTTAAATGAGTATTTTAAGTATGAAAGTAGATTTTTCAAGTTTTAGTTTTGTTATTTTGTCCAAGTTTACACAGTCTTACGTCGAGACCTTCTTAAATGAAAATTTGAACAAAATAAATAAATTTATATAAAAAATTCATAAATCAGGTATGGGGAAAACTTAATTCCCAAAATAAGCACGATTTTTTCAAAGTTGTGGTTTGGGTCTGTTTGCTGTTACTAACAGCGAACAAAGAAGAACTGGTCAATGAAAGTCAAGCACTTTGTTCGCTGTTACTAACAGAGATCAAAGAAAGCCCTGTCAAACAGGCTCAAACCTTTTCTTGCTATTAGTTACAACGAACAAAAGTTTGACCTTGGGGAAATAAATTAAAATGATTATGGAACAATTTATAAAGCGCATTATTCGCTGTTAGTAACAACGAACAAAGATGCTGGTCAATAAAAGTCAACATATTTTTTTCCCACTTAGTAAGTGAAAACAAAGATGCTTGACTTTTTTGACCAATATCTTTAGTCTTTGACTTCTATTGACCTTGTTCTTTGTTCGTTGTTAGTAACAGCGAACAGAATCAAACTACAGCTTTGAAAATTTCGTGCTTATTTTGGGATATAAGTTTCCCCATGCCTAGTTTAAAATTTTTTTTATAGAACTTTGCTTATTTGATTCAAATTTTCGATTAATGTTGTTGCTCATCCGACGAAAGCAAAGTAGAATGGGGATGTGCTTTGCATTTGAATGGTATTACAATTAACATGATCAACAAGTTTCACGAAGTACTCTTGAGCTACCAAATCGCGTATCAATTCATTACAAGTGTAAACAATCATGAAAACAAACGCAAACAATGTATCGGTTACAAATGAAATGTAATTGTTACAAAACAGAGAACAATCAATAGTAGTGTTTAATTATTTACGTTGTCGAATGTCGTATGTTCATAAATAAATCCATATCAAAGTTCTCCTGCACAGTATAAATGTCGAACTGAAGACACTCCTGAACATGAAATGTTCACAAATCTGTCGGTATGTACAGTATATGCTCTAGATAACTCGATGTCTATTGACGATTCTTACGTAAAGACTGCAAGTGTGCCGTAAATGCTTCAAAATCTGGGAGCTTTGGATGAACATGACTAGGCATTTTTGCAGAGGTTTCCTTTGGATTCTTTTCATTTGAATTCGTCTCCTCCATGGCGTCATGGCGCTTTGGATTAATTGGTTTCTCGGCAATAAATGAATATATACTTTTATCATCCCTTGAAGTTTTTGTGTTTACACTTTTGCCATCGTCATTCGAATTAGATTGATCAATAATCCTGGAGCTGGAAAATTCAGTAGTATAAGAATTTGAAGACTGGCCTGTCTTTGCAGCAACAGAAGATGTTCGAGCACTGACAGCTGATCTCGGAGTAGAAGTCTTTGTCCTTCGAGAGACTCCAGCACCCCCGAAAGTCTTGATCGCAACAGGTTTAGGAACATTCTCCTCAGGGCCACTATCATCAGAATCAAAGAATCCGGTAGGATCTTTCAGTGTACTTCTCCGTAAATTTCCATGAACTATTCCTCCATATGGCCCCTCAGCATCATTTGAATCATTCAAAGTGCTGGTTACTTCTAAATCGTCACCGGGTGAGTCATACTGCGTATAGCGCTCACTTTTTCTCAATTCGGTCTGCTTATCGTCCATTTGACTGGATGAATCAAAAATAGAAGGTTTCTTACTGGAACCAAAACTGTCACTGGAGGCAGATGCAATAGATCTCGACGCAGATGAAGTATCAGCTAATCCACCCCTTCGCATGCGCCACTGGGTCTTATTTCGTCGTCCAGCAGGCAAAGATCCCAGGTTTAACTCCATACCACCTCCAGATTTATGCTCGGTTTCAAGTTCAGAAACATGAGTTGACTCTGAAACCCTTGGGGATTGCAAAGACTTCTGAGGTTCGCCTTCATCAGACAAACCATAGTAGTCTGATCGACTTCTTAAGTCACTTGATCCTGCTGCGGAATCATCAGAATCATCAATACCAGACTTCTGCTTGGATATAAAAGCAAGATATCTTCTTTGATTCTCTACATGTTTAGTGGTCTTGAAAGAATCGCCACTTCCTTTTTCTACAAAAATAGATTTAAGCTCAAAGGAATCTGCATTAGGCTTTCGGGAATCAGTTTTCTTTCTGTGCTGATCTTTCTCACTTCCTGAACTTGCCCCATCAGAATCATCAAAAGTCACTGGTTCAATTAATTTTGAATAGATTGATGAACTTCTAAAACTTTTGGAGATATCAGGTTCATAGTAAATATTGTCGTTGTTAAAAAAAGAACCCTTGGATGTAAGGTTGCTAGGAGAAGAGACATCGTGTTCATCTTCAGGGTTTAAGACACGTACATCATCGTCATTATCAGAACCAGATTCATCAAAAACAACTTCCTCGTGTGTGGGAAAGCCTTTTTCTTCATAATCCTTGCCACTGGTTCCATGATCCATGCCAACAAAAGGATCTTTCCGTGAGTTGAATGCATCCTTGTCATCCAATTCTAGAACTCTTTTTCCTTCACTATGGTTTTTGAAAGCCGTGTCTTCCTCACCATATGTATGGGCACTTGGTGGTGCATACCAATCCTCTTCATTAGCAGTTCTGCTGAATGTACTAGCAGATCCATCACCTGAATCAATCGTGTGTGTATCATAGTTTACGTTTGCAAAGACATGATACTCATCCCCAAAAGTACTGTTCTCAGATTGCAAACTACTCTGCTGATTTCCTCTTTCTGGTGTCTCTTCATAGAAAGGATTTTCAGAAGACTCAATTTCAGACTCTTGCAAGGTGGATGATCGAAACGTGTTGGGTTCTGTTTTGGAGAATATAGGACTAGATTCTGAATCTGAATCTCTAGCATACCTAATGCTACTCTTGCTGTTAGTAAAATCTTTTGTTCCTGCCTCATACTGCTCCTTGAACTGAGTGTAATCTTTATTTAAATGTGTGGCCTCACCGTCCTCCCTTATATTATTTTGGCTATTTGCTTCTACTTGGCTTTGCATTTTTGGACTCCTTTGATTAAATGAACCACTAGTTGAATTTCTGTGAACATGACTCTGTTGTAACCCACTGCCAGTGCTACGGACATTGTCCTCACTCTGACCATGCAAAGATGGAATTCTTTCCCTAGAAGATGCACTCATGACATTGCTACGGATAGAAAGTTCTGCAGCAGCCCTTGCTGCGATGCTGGCTAGTTCTGCAGATTCAGCAGCGGCCTGTGCAGCAGCGGTTGCATCTTTGAATTTCATGTTCCGGTTTTGCCTGCCATTATTGAAAGAATTCTCAGCAATCCCAGAGGATTGACTCAATACCATCTTCTCTGAGGTACCCTCTGCAAACAGACATATAAAGCTTGTGAATACAAACTGTCAATAGCAAAACTCTTGGAATAACAAATAAAACATCAAGAAGTAAGTTTTGTAACCTGAACGTCTAGGTTCAAGATGAGAAATGGAAGATGGAGGGCCCAAATCATTCAAATTATGAATATAACTTTGAGAAGAAGTCCCTGGTCTCCCTGTATCATAAACATGCCTTTCCTCAACATCATCAGCAATCTCAAATTTTAGGGTTTGCATTTGTATCATATTTCCCTCTAAATTATGTGTTGCTGCCACATTCTGCCAAAAGAATCATGTCAATACACCAACTAAATATTTCTTAGCAATCAAGAGTGCATAATTTTGGCAATGTTTTCATGTCCTCATCTACATTAGCGGTTACATCTTACAACTATTGCAAAACAAAGGGATAAGGTTTCAAAAAAGTCTGAACAAGCAATATGCCTAAAATATAATCCATAAACATTGAATTCAAGATGAGGTCAAGTTGGAAGCTAGAAATTTCTTCGTTTCACGTCCCATATATTTTCAATATTAGTCCATGTTATCAATTCAATCACAACTTTTGCTAGATAAAAGCAAATTTCAAAACACATCCTAGTCATCTTGTGAATGTAAAAGAGTATTACAATTCTTACCGCTTCACATCACTATAAATGTGAAACCCAAAATAAATACCTCCCCATTGTAATTTAAGGGTAAAAATTAGTTTATGAAAATTATAATAAGGTTTATTTTGAAGTATATGCATCAAAATTGGTCATGGAAGGAAAGCAAATAAGAATTAACGCGAGCATAATTTGACATCCAAAACACAACCAGTCTAACACTATGAGAAATCGAAGTGCCATCAACAGAGAAGCTCAACACAAGTAATACCGGAATGTCAAAAGTTTGTACAGGATCTTCTTTAATCCAATTTGGCTCCCATTTAACATTGTGTTCCTCCGCAATAGCTGTAAGGATTTTAACCTTTGTTGGACCATCAGGAGCATTCACGGATAACTTCTCCACCAACTGACAAGGAATTGCAATCTTTATTAATCATTAGGATAAGGGACAAGAAAAAAAATATATAAAAATTAAATTGTTTTAACAGTATGTGATTAAGATTTTAGTACATTCTGAGAAAACTCACAGTTCTGCTAACTCCACAATTTGGACGAACTTCAGAGGCGGCATTGGCGAAGTCTTTACCGTATTTTGCAGTAAATTGCTTTCGGACATCCTGGAGCTCAGTGATGTCAGCACACCTTGGAGCTGCAAATATTAAACTCGCAATAGCTTCCTTCAAGTCAAGAGGACAATTCCTATACCAAGATCCAAAACAAGAGCGTTATTTTAACTTATGCTTTGAACATCCACAGCATCCTGAAAAGATTATACAATTGGATTATATAATCAATCCATCTAGCTGTGTAAGTGTTCAACCAATTATGTGAAATGATATGTATTATTTGATTCAAGTTGCAATCCAAAAACAATTCATAAGACAAAGAAACGACAAAGTGAGATGTTAAGCAAATTAAAGCCTACAAATTACTTTGGTAAGTGACATTACCATTCAAAATAATTAGCATTTCCGAAAGAATTGAATATCAATTCATCTTTTGCGTAGAGATGGAGGCATGGAGCTGTCTCGTATCGGAGTGAAAAAAATGTACTTCTATTTTCCTGAGTTAGCACTTAGTCAAGTTCCTTTTCCAACTCCCACTCTAACCAAAACAACCCTCGTCTGAGTTAATAATTAAAAGTAGAAAGATAGAATGAAGACAAACTACTTCACGAACAATTAAAACCATCACAGTCCCACTGATAAATGATCCAATTGCTTGCATCTCTCTTCAAAAAATTATTACTTATATGTGAACTAAGTTCATCTCTCTTCAAAAAAATATTACTTATATGTGAACTAAGCTCATTTCCCAAGCCCTTACTATCATCCATCTGATTACTAATGCTATAACATCTCTCTAAAAGTTCAATAAGAGCTCAACTATCCAAGAACATTAGAGATTCTTCTCTCTTTCCTCCATTTGCATACTAAAGGATACTTGAATATCAATGACACATAATTGACAAAAACTGCAACTCAAAACAGCATACTCAATCATAGATGCAACACTTTTACATGTCAAACTTAAGAAATGCAATCCACACCTCAAATGAAGTCATGTCTTACATCACATGTATCATAAACTCAAAGAGGAAGTATATGATTTGATTAATCTTCAATAAGTGATAGTGGCACCATCTACAATATGAAAAGGAAAAACAAGTTTGGTGGTTCAATGAAAGCTTTGAAGCTCAAAGACATTTTTGCCCAATGAAGTTCATGAACATCCACAATGAAGAAATCTCAACAACCATATAATTGATGGCATAGAAGCTTACATACTTTTGTGACTCGATGATTGCCAACCGCGCAACAATAAGTTCACAGTATAACTCAATCATTTCATATGCAGCCATGGTCTTTTCCTCCCGTACCACATGTTCAACCTGAAATTCGAAAGCAAAATTGGACAAGAACACCTTCATGAAGTAGCTAAACAATGAGTGTTGCTGACACAAGATCCATTGAAGGTTTTTCATAAATTTCAACAAAAATACCATCAAAAGAAGACTTTTTTTTAATAAACTGAACTATAATTTTCAGAATCAAAAAACCGGAAAAAATAAAAATAGATATGGTCATGGTCATGGTCTAGTGTCTTACACAAAGTCAGGGTAGAGGTAGCAGACAGATCATACCCTTACCCCCTCGAGGGAGAGGACAACCCTACCTCCTCTATCACTTAAAAAAAAAACATAGAGATGATAGTTGAAAAAGAAAAAACATCAATAAAACTTCTTTGTAATCATAACTGGAATGTTAACTTTCTTTTTCATACTAAGGAATAAGACTCCTTATATTTCTTCAAATTTGCTACATTACCAAATCCAAATAAGAGACTTTGACGGCAATGTAGCAAATTCAAAGGATAAAGAAATAATTAGTTTATGCTTATTGTTATGATCAGTGACTTGGTTCACCCAAGTCTTGCTTAGTCACGCTAAGCATTTTATACTCTTTCAATTAGAGTCAAAGTAGTGTTGGAAGGAGAAGTTTGTCCCAAGGATTGGTTTTAGCCAAAATGAGTAGAACCGAGGGAATGATCAAGATGGAAGATTTTCCCTAAGACTTTGAAGATATGACTTGTGATGTACATGCTTACATTAGTTAATAAGACAAAACTTGGATAAATTGAGTAAAGAAGCATTATCATAATGGTGCAAGTCTTGAGTTTGGTAAGCATTGGGAAGAAGGAATAAGAACCAAAGCATCACGTGAAAGAAAGAAGAAATCAAAACAGAATCCCACTGAACACGTAGCCCCTTGCTGCACATATACAAGTTTTCTGCCTTGCTGTCCAACACGTATGATGCCCTACATTTGCCTATTATAGTCACTCCCTTTACCTTATTTTACTCAAGCTGAAGTCTAACATTGAGCTTCCCTACTTGCTAAGTTTGTATCCCTTTGTTCTCTTGCTGTACTCTCATCTAAACACATTAGTTTTATTATCTCCGTTATAATTCCTTCAAGTTAATAAGTTTTGCTCTTTATCCTTTAAACATATAAATAAACACTAGCCTAGTAAGTAGCCATTTGGTGAACCTCATAAATTTTTGTTTGGCTTTAAATTTCTTTGTTCATTGCTTATTTTCATCTATTTACTTGCAATTGTCTTAGTTCACAGATTGTCAAACACCTACTTCCTCAATGTTCCTACTTGAGTTTTTCCACTTTCAATCATATGTACATCATTCCTTTCGATTGGTATCAAAGCAAGAGGTTAATTTTGAGGTTATTAAGGTCCTCTTGGTGTTTATTTGAAATTCAACATGTCAACAATGAAACTAGACATTAAGAAGTTTAATAGGAACACAAATTTCAGTTTGTGGAAAGTAAAGATAAAGACAACATTAATAAAACATGGTGTTCATAAGACATTTGAAGGTGATGCAAAGAAGCATGTCAGAATGAGTGAGGCAAAATGGAAAGAGATAGATTCAACATCATACAACTTTGCCTTTCAAATGAAGTTTTGGAGGAAAATGTAAAGGATGAGAGTTCAAAGAAAATTTGAGAGAAATTAGAATCTTTCTACATGGCCCAGAGTGTCACCAACCGTTTCCTCTTGAAGAGTTGTTAATATGATCTATGTTGCTCTATTTGTTAAGGAGCCAAGTAAGGCAAAAGAGATATGACTTGAAGCTATTGAAGAAGAAAGACCATCATAAGAGGAACTATTGGAAGTTAACAAACAAGCAATCCAAAGATTGCAAATCCAAATGAGCTAGTTTCGCCGAAGCTAGCTTTGTTGAGAAAGAAGAAATTAATGCTCTAGTTGTTAATCATAGTACAAAGGTGGTGAGTGTTGGATTATAGATTCCGGATGTTCATACCACATGACTATTAACTCAAGTTTCTTCTCAACCTATGAAAAAGTTGATGGTAGAAATGTCATTATGGCAATGAGGCTAGTTATTCGATAGTTGATATTGGTGATGTTAGGTTCTTTATGCTCGGTGGTGTTGTTAAACATTTTCTGAAGTCCTTCATGTTCCCAACTTGAAAAAACACATAATTTCCCTTAGAGCTTTGCATAAATAAGGTTTTAGGTGTATTAGTGAAGGTCTTAAAAGGTTTTGAAGGCTCCTAAGATGTTCTTGAAAAGGTCCATTGATGAAGGCTAATACAAGCTAGTTGATTCGACCTTGATGAGTTTATTTTCCACTACTTCAACTAATTTAATTGATGATGAAAATAACTATGTAATATTGATTTCAACAATTTAGTTCTTTGTCCAATCTCCACCAACAAGTCCATGAGTTGTATGAACTTGGTAGGTAATAAAATCATACTCTTTCGTGAGCCCATAGAGGGCATTTTGGTGTTCATGTGCAAGTTGTTGTGCACATGTATAAATGTAAGTAGAGTATGTTAGTGCTTAGGCTAGATGTTCAAGGAGTGTTGTTGGATGTTTGGATTTGATGAAGGTGATATTTTTTTGGGGCTTAACTTGAGAGAACTGAAGTTAAGGTGGAGATTGTTGTGATTTGGTTCGCCTACGTCTTGCGCAGTCATGCTAAGCATTTTGAACTCTTTCAATTAGAGTCATAGTGTGGAAATAGACTTGGTTCATTGATTGCACTCAAACACAACATTCCTACTATAGTACTTCTACACCATTACTTTAACGTAAGATTTTAATTTTGCAGCAAGGAATAAGATATGGGTCCCTAATTACACATCAAACCATATCACCAACATAGCTAAACCATACTCCCTTTGTACCTCTCCAATTGCACCACTTTCCTTATTTAAATCATCCACAAACTTATTCTTCTTTCCTTCTTTTAATCTTAATCATTCACTAGGGGACAGGGAGTAAAATTCAAAACCAATCAATATGATAAAAAAAATTAAACAAAACTGTCACCGAAGCTAAATTATCCTCGGTCGATCCCATCAATAATAACCAGAAAGATGAATTTAATTAATAAAAATAATACAAAAATAAATAATCAATAAACATACTCGAATTCTAGCAGTTTGATCTTGACCAGACTCAAGCAATTGAGCTAAATCTCTCTTCATCTGCTTCAATTGTATTTCCTTTTTATTCTTCATTAATTTAATCCGTGATTTCGCCAAATTCAAGGACGTTTTGCTGCCAACAGATAACAATGATCAAATCAAATATCAATCAAAATCAATGACTAATTTCAACAAAAAAAAAAAAAAGCAATTAAAGAGCGGAATAAGTAAAAATTTGTTTACCATTTGGCAGGCTTAAAACTTTTATGAAGCATTTTGTTGTTGCTGATCTTTCGATACAATTAAACTGGAAGATTTGTATGAAAAAAAGATGAAATTGAATTGAAACGTATGAAACAGTGAAAAAATTGGGGATTTTAGAGGGATTTAAATGCGTGATGGCGATGACTTCGAAAATAGACGCGGTGCAGTAAATCGGTTAGGCGTCGCTTGGAATTTGGAAAGTGGGATAACGAAATTTCATTGTGAAATAAAAAGTTGACTTCTTGTGGAAAAGATTAAATAAAAGTAAAATATGGAGACTATTATAAACAAATACAGCAAAATAAAAGTTGTATTATTTGAAATTAAAAGTTAGATTATTAGAAAAATAAGTACATAAAGCATAATAGGAATTCCTAAGTGGGACAAAAGACCTAAAATCTCTTAAATCCCAAAAGTCAAACAACTAAGGACTAAAATGAGAATCATTTAAAAAAAGGTTTTAAAACAAAAATCATTTAAAAAAAAAGTCCAAAATAAGAGTCAATCCAACTACAAAAGAAAAAAAAGGCAATAAGCCATAATTAAAAAACGGTGCAATGTAAGGAATACCATTCTAATAATACTATTAATCAAGCACACTTAACTTTGGAGTTTCAACGAGATCCAGTTCATAAGTACAATATATATGTAAAATCTTTTATAAAACGCAAGTTTTGCAATTCTTCATCTAAAAAATTATTTTGTCTTACTCGCTTCGAGATTTTCTTGCATTTCACATTATAACACATCATCATCATCATATCCAGTATATTCCGTCCATAGAAAACTATGGCTAGGATCTGGGGAGGAAAGGACGGCGGCAACTCATACCCATAAAGGAGAGCACGGCCAAAGAGTCTCCTAGCTCGAAAAAGAATAAGATAAGATTTTTATTCTGCAACTGATGAGACCGAATGCGGCTGCATCGAACTCCACAAGTCTGCATCTTCTCACACACAAGCTTTATCCTTATACATAAGATAAATATAATTAGAATGCATATAGATATAATATAATATACTAAAAACAATTAAGAAATAAAAAGAAAACAATAATAATAGTAGTAAAAGCAACGAATAAAAGCCAAAGAACAAGAACACCGATAAGTAAGCAAAGGGACTATGTATGGGTCTCATGTTTTCCTCTTAATATATGATGTTATGAAGAGAATAAAAAGAAGAATCTCCTTCAACCTATTAGCATGGGCGGATTTATGTATGGGCCTTCCCGAGCACGTGCCCCAGGCGAACTTCTAAAAAAAAAAATTTTTCAAAATAAAAATTTTGAATTTTAGGAATTAGGGGTCAGTTTCCTACGCCTATTACAAACTCATAATCTGAATTACTTATTTTCTCTCTCCTCTTAAAAAACCTAAAAACTCTACACTCTACAATTAGGGGTGTTCAAAACCGGATACCGAGTCGACCCGGATCCGAAAATTCGGGTACCCGCTTTTTCGGATACATAAAATGGTGACCTGGTTTCGACCCGATTTTGTTTATTTGAAAACAAGTGTTTTTTTTCCTTATTTCTTTTAACATTTTTTTATATAAAATTCAATTACTAAATCTCTAGAAATACTTAACTAAATCTTACATTCTATTAATTGTATCATATAATAGCAAAAGGCAAATTGATTGTGACCATGCCATTTGTCTTTTTTTCATTAGACAATATTAATGGAATTTGCCGATTTGCATTTGACTTACAATATTTACACATTTGCTTTTTTGAAAAATTTATACATTAATGGATGCAATGAATCATGATTATTCTAATTTCATTGTTATATACTTCATAAATGTACAACTTAAAAAATTATACTAGAGAATAGATAAAATACTAGAATTACACTGGTAGAAAATTATACTGCAAAATAAATTACAATCATTCCAATTATACTGCAGTTTATTAAATTACTAGAAGTACATAATTGCCTTTTTTTCCAGCAATAGTTAAAAACTGAAATGACATAAAATTCATTTAATTGATCATTAAAATCAGTCATTTACATTGTTAGACTACCATAATTAAAATTTTAAATTTTAGAAAAAATTTAAAAAATATTGAACCAGATGACAATTATAGAAACAGATAAATTAATGCAAAAAAATCACTCAACTTCAATCGGTGTGCAGGCAATCAGATTATCTTAGCTACAAAATATAGTGCAATAAAAATCAATCAACTAAAAATATTGTCTAATTTTCTGTAATGTAATTATTCCTTTATAAAAATAAAAATGTATAAACACTTTCATGGCATAATTTACAATATAAATAGCCCCATATGGCTATTCCAATTATTTGCTCATACCATTTCTCTTCTTTGAACCTTTAGTGTTGTTTAATAATATTTTCTTAGATTAATCATGAGTTTAAATTACATTCAAGAAATTCAGAGTGATAGGGAAACATGAAAAATTAATGACTATTGATAAAAGTCAAGGATAAACAGTATCTTATGTAAGTCTTATGTTAGTCAATTCCTATCTAAGCCTGTTTTTAGTCTGGATAATTTTACGTCGTCATTTTTAGAATGACTAGCAGGCAATTAAAGGACTAAAATTCCTACCTAAGCCTGTTTTTAGTCTGGATAATTTTACGTCGTCATTTTTAGAATGACTAGCAGACAATTAAAGGACTAAGAATGACATATGTCATTTTTCATTATTTTTATTAGTATGTATTTGTCAAGACTCCTTAAGGATGACATTTATCATTTTCCGTCATTTTTATTAATATGTATAATATGATATGCTATAAATATGTCACTAAATATCATTTTTAACATATACTTATGACGGAGAATATTTTCATTTATATTCTAAAGAATATGTTTATTTAATTTTTGAAACAAATTTTTGTTTATTATTTGTTAAATATTTGTCTTGTTTGCCTTTATGTTTTTTTGGCGGAACAAAATAAATGTAATTGCTGACACGTCTTAAGAAATAACATATATTATTAGAGTATGGACCCTTAAAAGTGAGTCAAATCCAATCATACACCAAACTCAACCGTTTTGGTCTATTTGTTCAATTTTGCTGCCACACATCCTTATTTTCAGTCATAACCCGCTATATTTCACATTAATTTTTGCATTTTAAATCAACATTTACTCATTAAAGCCTTAAAAACAGTATATTTAATCCAGTTTTATGAAAATTAATAGGTATAAACAAACAATATTAATTCTATGCAGAGTTTATCATTAAGCAACCAACAAAAGGAACCAAAAAAACACATAAATATCCGTTACAATAACGTTTGAAGGTTTATACTGCACATATTAACCGACAGCCGACAGCCAACAAAGCACAGCCGGAAGCCATCTAACATGAAGGCATTGAGGTATTGTGCAGCATACAATTTGCATAAATCAACAGAGAAGCTAACCCTTTCCAATGCCCGGGAAAGGAGAAGAGGGAGGAAATGGAACTCCATAGAGAGAAGGCAGATCACGAGGATGACAATTTTGACAATTTTGATCGTAGCTTAGAAACTGTAAGGTCTACATCTCCAAAAGCATCCATGACAGCAACTGCGGATGGGAACTCAGCTCGGGATGTCAAGCTGGAAGATACATTGATCAAATTGTCATGGGCATCACATAGGCAGTAAGTTCGAGGATAATCCTATGTATCAGACTATTAAACTTCAGACCTCCGGTGTTAGATTTCATGAAATTTCACACCCATTTCTAGAAACTTGATTGTCAAGTTAGAATAGTCATGATGTAGAAGTATAAAATTGTGGAGTGTTTGGTAAAATAGCTTATAGGACAATTTTAGCTTATTTTAGTACAAATAGATAACTGGGTAGCCAAACCATCTAATACTAGTGTTTGTAAATCGGTTGGTTATTACACATTATTGCTACAACTAAGCTATTTTTGAACAAGTTTCTCTGGTCAAATCAATCCAATTACCTACAAGCTAGTTATCAGCTATCGGCCATTTGTAAAACATCCCCTATGTGAATGATTTGGGAAAGGTATGCTACTCTGAAGACTAAGATTTGTCAAGGACAGTGAATAGCAGTAGTCAATCTTCGTCAAGAATTCCTAGAAATTCTTTTGAATTTTCCCGCTTGAAGTTAGATTTGTAAAGGTTGTACGAGAGTTCTTTTACTTAACATTGGATCTTACTATGATCCATGAAATATTTTATTGAGGATATCAACAAATTACGATGTTTAAAATTTTAAACATGTACACATAACGGGTCTAACCCATTATATAACAATTAATAAACTACTAGGCATTACACAATTACTCACCTGAAACAGATTAATTACTAAAGACATTTGGTTTCATTGGCAGCATCACAGTTCTGAAAGGCTCAACAAAAACAAATAGATGTATATGACAGAATGTTCAATTATTTTTTGAAATTTAACATGCTTTTAGTCCAAAATGAACATGTAAGTCATTCTAGCATAAAGTATAACGTATGTTATCCACGTCACTAAGTAATATATTTTATCTGGATATTTCCCTAATAGGTCCTAATAATTGCATTTGTGTACCCTTTGTCCGCTGAATTTCATGTTTTTGCGTAGTGTGTCTTTGGTGTTTTTATAGGAATTTTTTCCTGAAAGCTCGTGCCACCCCATCCCGAGGCTAGAGCTTAAATGAAGGGGTCAATAAAAAATCACAATGGATTTGGAGGAGCCTTAAGTCAAGTCAAGAGGAAAAAAAAAAGCAACGAGCCAAAGAAGCCAAGTAGCAAGCTAACCTGACCAGCTCGAGCTACCACAGGCCCACTGAAATAATATTTTATGAGAAACAGAATTTTTGAAGGAAAAGAAACGGAATCACCTGACCAGGTTGGGCGGGTCGACCCTGCTAGGGCTAGGTTGCTGACATGATAAATTTGTCGTTTCACCTCTTTCATTGTTTCCCCTCCTTCCCAACGCTCTTTCCTCATTTGAATAAACCTTATTTTTTTCCATAAAACCTACTTATTCCTCCTGTTCCTCCTTGAGCTTACAAGAGAATCATGCCCTCTACTTTTGAAGACTTTGGAAGGATTGAGGCGATAGACATTGATTATCGTCAAGGTTTTGTTGAAAAGATGGTAGAGATTGGGTCTACATAAGCTCAAATGCAGTATGTAAAAGTTAGATTTTCATTAGGTAGTAATTTTACATTTTCTAATCAACATCTGATCATACACTTTAGTTTGATGGACTTCTTGATAGTGGGTCTTCTCCACTTCTTGAAGTTCAAAGTTGTAATAGATTCTTGTTTTGGTTTATGTTTCAAGTGAAACATTCTTCAAGTTATTTGGTTTCTGTTGAATATTTTGCATCTCACCATATTGTGGTAGCAAGGTTTCTCCAACCTTTCTTCTTTAATTTCCATGTTCATTTGTGCTTACTATTGTTAGGCCCACCAACCGTGAATGATCCGCATTAGTATGATATTGTCAGCTTTGGCCGGGTTCACACGGATTTGTTTTTGGGAACCTTCCCAAAAGGACTCATACTAGTTTAGGACTTCAAATGTACACTCAACAATCCCTCCCTCAAACCAAGGACCACATTACTCATGTCGTCTCCTCCAACGATATAATTTTTCTCATTGCACAGTCCCTTCACCATGAAACTTGCTTCCTTAACCACCATGTCATGAAGAATCTCGATACAAGTCACCAAGGCTAGATTCCCCCATTGCAAGGCCACATTAAGAACCCGCCCACACATCTGTCTAGCAATTTAGCATGCTACTCACGCTGTTGCTTCATTGTATACATATTTTCTTGGTTGAGCCTTCGGCTCTTGATACCAATTGTAACGCCCACCAACCGTGAATGTTCCCCATTAGCATGATGTTGACTACCTTGGGTCGAGCCAACACACGTTTGTTTGTGGGCACCTTCCTAAAAAGTCTCATACTAGTTTGGAGTTGGATCATTTATATGCTTGTCAAGACTTTCTTATTTTTTCAATGTGGGACTTGAGATGTACACTCAATAGCTATGTTGTACTTCATTTTTATTTTAGGCCCGTATAGGTGCTTAGAGTAGAATTTTTATGCTTAGTTTTAGTTTTGTTAATGAAATAATTATTTGTTAACCTTGTTTAATGATTCTTAATTTTTAATTAGTGGTTAATTAAGCATGTTTAGTTATATTGTGTTGCATTTATGTGTTTTTGTCCTTTAGTCCATGATGTGAGAGAGCTTTTGGATCTAGGGTTGGTGGATTAAACAGGGTGATTAGCATGTTTTAGGTTAGATAGAGGTTGACTTCATATGTTGGTTGCTAATGGTAAACTATGACTCTTGGTTGGAGTCACTCCAAACTTTGAAAGTTGAGTGAAGGTAGGGGACTAACCAGAGAAGGTGCGTCTCTATCTAACTCTAACCAGAAATGAACTTTACCATAACAAATGATGGGCGGAACTTTGCCATGGGTCAGCCGATTTTTTTTCAAAATTTATGGATTATTTTTAAAGTCAATGACGACGTGAGCGTATTGCAAAAGATTTTAAGCTTATCAGGAGTGAAATAGGTTATTACATTTGTGGAACATCCACATGCACCACAAAAGTCCTTTATTTCAATTCATCAAGTGGCTCCCACCTAAGTTGCACCTAGGCAGGGTCTAGGGAAATCGTATGAACATAACCTTAACCTTGTAAAAACAAAGATGTTGTTTTCTCCTTGGTAGCAAACATCATTTGCAACTTCTCAGAAATCAGATATGCACAAGATGATAGTTTCCTTTTACTATAATCTATTATAATCAGAACCAAAGAATCATTGGTTCCATTGAGAGGACAAGTATGGGTCACATACGTTGGAAAATATTTAGACAACAACAATGCCAAAGCCCTAATCCCACCAATAAATGTATGGTTGGGAAACGTATAATGGATGGTTTCACTATAGACAAGATTAACTTCAGAATATCAAGGCAGCACCTTACATACAGCCAAGAAAAAAAAATAAACCAAGGAAAATAATACCTGTTTCTGAGTACGATACAAGGCATGCCTGTAATCTCAGCAGCAGCGATTGCAGGTTTGCTTCCAGCAACAAGCACACAGTTTTCAATCGGCGCTTCTGCAGTTTCTGCGCCTGCTCGAAGTGCAGTCACTGTCTCCTGCAAACTGGTTTACACTTAAGTTATTAGTATATAATTTTTCAGAATGATAAATGACATTTTCCAGAAGGCACAGGATAATCAACATCAAAACACTAAACTAAAGTTTTAAGCCAAACATCGATTAAGAAAAGGAAATTTTTGAGAAAAGGATGGAGCAACCATTTAATACTCATTCTCTATCTGTCCGATCCCATAATGAGAACCCATCATGGCCATTAGCAATGTCAAATAATGATCATCAATATATGGCAGTTATCTCCAATCATTTAAAGTAACATTGTAAACTAAAAAGGTAAATACAACATGAAGTTCCAATAAAACTCTTTCAAGCATCCAGATAGAATAATATACACACGCAGAGCCTAGAGAATATGATGCTAAAAAACAAAACAAAAAGGAAAAAAAAAAATTCCAAAATGCACTATGTGACTGTAATTTGGAAGGATATCCTCCACAACAATTATGCTTAACCCTTGATTTCAATTTCCAACATATGGGGTCGGCTAAATGAATTTGCGTGTGTGCACACCACCCCAAGAGCTCTTCTACCTTACCATACCCATAAGCCTTATAATTACACTCTTTATACTAATCCACTTTCCCTCTTGTACTACTCCTTTGTGAGTTATCCTAATAGTGAGAGTTCAAAACAGATCAACGTAAGAGATTAGCAACAATATATATTATATTTTATTCGGCTCTATCTTATACTAATCTACAGATGGACATGAATAGTTAAAATAGAATACTAAAAATGATTTAAAAATTTTAAGGAGTTTGGACAATAATCTAAGTCTCATTTCATCATAAGAATATCAAAATCAAAATACATCAAAAAAAATAAAAATAGTACTCTTAAGAAGCTAAAGCCATAGTTTAATTTTCAAATTAGTATCATTTAGACTTAAATTCAGTATTACATATAGTGATACCGCAAGCAAATGACAAATAAAAAAAATTATCAAATACAAAGGTTAACACATCCAGAGGATAAACAAATATGAAAAGGAGGGAAAAAAGAACCTTTTAGGTGTTCCGGTATTGATGTCAACATGCAGCTTTAGCATGGAAGCCACCTCCTCAGCTATCCTTTTTTTCTCACCAGCAACTATTCCAAAAGAAGACCAAATAGTCTTTCAGAAAGCAAGCTCTGACTTGTAATACATTTTAGATGAATGAGTAAATACCTGCTTTACTTGCTTCATTAGCAAGTTTCTCATCCTGACCTGAATATTTTTCTACACCATGTACAAGTTGTGCATACGAACTATCTTTTTTCTCTGTTTTCCCAAGTACTTTTACTTTCGACATCCTTTGGGGTGCAAGCTTCTCAACTATAGCTCTAAGCAAAAAGAAATTGATCATCCCTCAGAACAGATGATATTGCAAAGTAAAATGTGGTTAAATAAATTTGACAGCAGAATTTATAGTACCAATCAAAAGAATATTTATGGCCAAAAAGATATAGTACATTTTGACTCAACGTGGTACACACAATTTTTTAAAAAAAATATAGAATGTCATTTTGGCATGTAGGATCATAGAAGTGTTGTAAATATAGAGACAAAGGAGCTTCATCCATGCGAGCGTTTCACATATCTTGACTTAACTTTTCACGGATGCTAATGTGGTCTTACCTTACAAATGAACATAACTTGAACTGTCTTCCCAACAAAAAAAAAAAAAAAAAAAAAAAATTTAACTCAGGAAAAGGACTGACTTGACATAAAACTCATTTTCTTTTGTCTACATGACGAATGTCGAGGCAGGTTAATGTAACAGATTTATTTTGCGAATCCACTAAGAGGGAGAGGATTTTTTAGATCAATGGTAGGTGAGACAATGCATAAGCTCTGAAGAAAACAGTTATAAATAAGTTGCTTATCGACCCCAAAATTATGAAATCTTCTAAAACAAAGGCCATTAGATAAAAATGTACTTTAAGATAAAATTCACCAACGACATGTTTTATGATTACAATAACAGACTCGATTACTAGTTAAAGAAATAACTTCCGAGTCCTTATTATTGGATGCTGTACACATTTCGAGATAGCAGAACAGACATCCCATAATTTACCATGTTTAACTCCATAAGCATTGAAAGACTTCCAAAAGCTTTTCAAAAAGAAAAACAGACCTTGCTGTCTCTTCCCCAAACTTACTCAATGCTGTCAAAATTACAACGCATATGCCTTCTTCACATGCATCATCAATAAATCTGAAAAAGAACCCAAAACAGCCTTATGCAAACTGTAACAGTAGATGCCTTTCACCTATAAAAAAACAAATACATGGTATCCATGCCTTGCAAAAAGCATCCATGGCATAATAATGATGCAGAGGCAAGGGCAAAACATACCACAAGAGTTTTGTATGAATATGCATTAATCATTACATGTGTCAAAGAAATATCTTCTAAATTGACATGAAGAGCTATGTTTGTGGATGCTTATTTATTTTCATTTCTTATCGCGTTGTCCACAAGAACCAAATTTTCCTCCCTAAGTTTAACCGCATAGATTATAACGATTCTTTACTTATTTCATTACATGTAAAGGAATAATAAGAATATAAGCAAATAATCAAAGAAATTTTAAGACACCACCATTATAGCAAATTTTTCGGCGAGAAACAACCTTTTGGAAGTAATTTTGTGTAGCATTACCTTCAAACAATCTTTCCTTTTTTTCATGGAGCTACTACTTGACAAGATCTTGTGCTTTGACTTTTTATTCAGACGGGACCATAATTAAAAGCAAGGCCACGCTTTACGAATCATAAAACTCAATGAAATCTATCGAACGATACCAACAGCATCATAGATGTGCAAAAAGAATTGTGTTTTAGACCGTTTCAAAGAATATCTCATGGTTTCAGTTGATATTTGACTAACGACAACTGTATCACCTTCGTTAAAGCATCACCGTTACCATTATCATAATCACGAGAACTTTTATCATGGCCACTATATTCCAAAATATTTCCAAATACATCCATTTTTCCTTTATTGAAATATGACCATACAATTCTATTTACCCGATGATAACTCTTAATACTTCTACACTAAACTCCTCACACCTACACCACCCTAATTAATTATGATCTCCAACCTAACCTTTTCTCTTCTCCCCCATCCAATCTTTCATTAGTCCACCTCTCTCCCCTCATTTTTTCTCATGCGACCAGTTGCCTCACTCTAATGCTTTCCATAAATTAACAACCAACCGTAAAATCTCACACTTTGATAATTCACGACAAGAAAATTTACAAGAAAAAAATGAATACAAAGACACGAAAATTTACGAGAAAAAAGGTGTGACAAGAAGAAAATTATCACTCTAAATCATAGTCATACACTGTTAGGAAGATGCTTATGCACTTCTCACTAACTTTTCTTGCCGATACAATTGAATTGTCCAATTTGATGGATGAAATATTAAATCCAAGAGTGACCGTTGGATAAAAAAAATCCAAAGATACAATTGCAACTTAATATAATTGACTATTAAGAGTGGAGTTATTTCTACATTTTAGAAAAGTAAACAAATGTTAAAAAGCAGAGATTCTTTTAGAAATAAAATTGCATTGATTGAGTTATTTTCTATTTTTATTCTTTTGCTCTATTAGCAATGATAGTGTAAGAATGGTAAAAGAACCAAGAAAGTAATGGTTATATGAAGTTGTAATTTAATGGTTATAGAGGATGATTCCCTTATAGTTATGATGAATGTACAATGATGCATGAATGCATGGAAGGCACAAAAGGGAAAGCTTAACAATAAACCACAATTAATTACTCCCTCAGTAGGAGATTTTTACTCGTATGTACAGCAAAATTGAACTTCTAAAAGATAGTTTGCCTAACAAATAGTATTTCGTACTGGTGAGGGAATTTAGGGTGGGGGAAGGTGAACATAGGCACAATTCCACAACCAGCTAATACTATTAAGTTTCCTTGTAATCTCTTCTATAAGAACAATGACAAATAAATTTTCATTAATTTGGCCTTTAATCATAAAATTTGTACATATAACAAATATTAGATCATATAACATTTATTAATAATACATGAAATCACAATGACGCTTAAACACATAAAAACTTACTTTTCAACTCCAGGTCGTAAAGGTGTGCTCTTTGTCCTCAAAAATTCACCCAATGCCTTCTTCTGTAAAGTTGAGAAAAATGAAAAACTCTTGGAGCTTGTAGTGCAATAAAAATTGAAAATTTTATAATGGAAAAATAAGTCCAAAACTGAATTGATTGGCAACATTTATTGTTAGCCAATAACTTGTTTGTAGTAAAGTTGTTGTCCATTCTCGATGAAGCCGTAGATTTAAAGTTTTATAGTTTCTGATTATCATATACAACAATTCAAAAGCCTTAAATCTTGTGTTCTCATTTATGTTAAGCTGTAGATGATATTTAAAATCGAGGGTCAATCACAAACAACCTCTTTGATATTACGAGGGTAAGGCGCCTACATCCATAGTGCAAAAAACAGGCCGAATAGTATCGACAAAGTTGCAAGGGTTTTCAAATCTGCTAAACTGATATTATCCACACCCTAAAGGTGTAAAGAAACATGTCATAGGTCGGTTCAAGAGATATATTATGGTCTTGGTTGATATTGGCAGTGTGCCTCTTTCACCCCTTTATATAATCACCATGGCTGCAATTAGGGTAATGGAATTTTGTTAGTACATTTTTTTATAACGATTAATAGCTCTTTTAATTTTAAATTTTTTTGATTAAGAAATTTTTTTATTAACGAAGATGCCAAGAGGTATAGTCATAGAGACAAGGAATCCCATATATAATTAGAAATATCCACAATATATCTCTCCTTTTACTTCTACATAAATCATTAGGAGAACAATGTTCAAAAAGACCATGCACCTTTGCCCCCAGTAAAGCCAAAAATTTTACCTTCTCCCAAGTTACCTCCATAGTAAAAATTGAATTTTAAATTTTCCTATTCCTTTTTAACCATATGGACAATTAAATAGCAAATGAACAAATTATCCATAACTTCTTAAGCTCACTATTGCTCCCTATTATATATTTGTACTCTTACTTGAGCTTAGAAGTAACTAAGCTTATTTAATTCAGTATTGGGTCGTCCCTTTGATTTTGCTGCAATTGGGTTATCCCTTTGATTTTGTTATATATCTATTTTTATAAAGGTTACATCCTCTCATAATCTCATCCACAAATCTATATCCTCTCTTCATTTCATTCACACATTTATTCCATCAACTTGTTTTTAATTCTCATTCTCCCATTACTTACCAAAATTTAAAAGA
Source organism: Amaranthus tricolor (assembly GCF_026212465.1). NCBI lineage: Eukaryota > Viridiplantae > Streptophyta > Magnoliopsida > Caryophyllales > Amaranthaceae > Amaranthus > Amaranthus tricolor. Next base: position 24,548,653 of record NC_080055.1, read on the forward strand.
GTAACCTCACCCCATTGTAGCAAAATCAAAGGAGAAAAGAAAGTAGAGTTCTTTAATTTAAACCTATTTTAAAATTCGTATATGGTCAGTTTCTATAGTTTGCCTCTCATCATGGCCCTCATAGTATTACAATCACGTTATATCTGCTTGGATCTCCCTTTTCGTCATTAATGATCACACTTTCAAAATTTTTCTAATTCAAGTTGCAGTTAAACCTTGAACAAACATACTTCCTTTGTATCTTATGAAGAGCACACTTAATATCACCATCCTTTTTTTTTCTTTCTTGATAATGCTAGTGTTGACAATGTTGATGCTAGTAGATGGAGGTTGAATAGAAAGCCTTTTGTTGGAACTTAATTGATGTTAGTCGATTCCTTCATCTTCTAATAACTTAAACTTCAACCTCTTACATGTTCCTATATGCATAAATGACGGACTTTTGGGCCATGCATTAACTTTAAAAGAACACACTAGTGAATAAGATGTTATTTTCTTCGAAGCAATACGTTAAATTCTTGCATTTTCCACATCAATACCCCTTTGTTTAAAGAAATTTACCAAGCTACCGTAAATTATTGATAGGCTCATAAAAGACCATCATAAGATTTGAATCAATAGAATAATGGTTTTTACTATTATACATATCAACACAGATAACTTTTCATTAAGTGCATGGACTTGACTTGTCGTTCTTCGATTTGCATCAGATTGATAGAATTATGTTTCGTAGGGTGAATATTGACTAAAACAGAACAAGTAAACTAAAAAAGGGACAGTCCTCATCCAAAACCAAATGCATCGATCGTTCAATATTGGGAGGAACTTTTGTTCCTTGGTCATCATGTCCAAAAACATCAAGCATTGCACATGGGCAGTTGGTTCAAGGAGTAGTTAAAGTTGTCTTAAGAAGTCCAAGTGACTTCCAAGCAAAGGAAAACAAGTTGAAGCACACAACAAACTCATTACCCATGTTCATCATTATATGAGGAATCACAATTTCCTTTGGACAACTTTTATAGAGAGGAAACATCAAAGAGTTTCATTCATTAAGTTGTTACAAACTTCAAGTCATATGCAATGTTGATTACTCAATTGATATTTAGCTAAAGCAAACCACATTCACTCTAAGAATGTATTGAAGAAGAGAAATTATTCTTAGCTTAATTGCAACCAATACGGAGCTTACATTCTCTATTTGATAGCATTCAAGTAGGGAGTTACATAATTAAAAAACTCATCATATGATGCTCTTTATAAACAATATTTAGTTTATTAGTCAGATTTTTATAAAAGTAATAAGAGTTCAAGCAACTCATTAGTTAGTAGTATAATTTGGAGTTTATTAAAGAGTCAAAGTGATGCAATAACCTCCTTCCATGCTTGGTTATGAATCAAAACTCAGGTGATGTATTTAGCTCATTTTACGTACTAAAAGCTTAGAAAAGTTCTAGAGTCTTAGGGAGTCACAATGCTCATCAGTTATCTTACGCAGTAGCATTAAGAAAAAGATTCCAAGAAAGTCTTTTAGGATGTAATCTTTCCTTATACATAGTAGTAGAAGCTACTCAAAAATAGGTAGAATGGTATTTGATTAAAATTAATTTTTTGTGAATTGAACCCAGGCAAACTTAGTGTAGCTCAAACCATCATCAAGGATTCTTTGTGATGACTTGAAGGTGCTATAGGAAAGTGTGTCTTCTTGAGTTGCTTAATTGTTTATTCGTTTCCTAGGTGTGTACAAAGAGATGGTGGTTAGATTGTTTTATCTTTGCTTATTTTCTACTCATTTCCTTCCTTTCTTCCAAAGCTCTTTTAAGCAAGATTCTTCACCCCTCGTTTTGCATCAACCCAAAAGAAAAATGTGTCAACAATGGGATAGGATTGTAAATCTGAACCAGGAAAATGTAACTATTCAAATACAAAAAAAAACGTTCTATAAATGAGGTAGTTCACCATGTCACCATGCCTCATCATGGTAAAAATAGCATTATTATTTATTATTATATGGAACAAAAATAACTAGTTTATGATAAATAAAAATCAAATATCCAACGAACTCAATAAACAAAAATCTGCACAGTTGAACATATTCATCATAGAAAATAGTTGTATGATGTAAGATAGAGAGGGAACCTTTTCCTCTAACACGCTTTTCATAAATGTATCCTTTTCGCTAGTGGGCAAAGATGTTGGCCACCCAATCTGTCATAGGTAAGGCAACAAAACAAAGAACGCACGGTTAGAAAAAACAGACTGAAATACTTGACATATGGCATGTTAGAGAAATCTTTAAAAAGTCTATCATCTCTTAATACTCGCCCAAACCTTGATGTCAAATGTGTGACCTTGTATTACCCTATGTTCCTATGCCCACATCGACTATTTCAATATGTAATACCACCTCCATTCGCACTTAGTTTACTCACTGTGAAGTATCAAGAGATCGGAAAGGGTGGTGGGGCCAAAGAAGAATGTTGCTGTGTGAGGACTGAGGAGAAAATCTGACATTTATACAAGATCAAGTGGATCTTTGGTCCTTTCCTTAAAAGGAAATGGATAAAGTAAATATGAACTAGTAGATACAGAAAGAAAACAAACTAAATGTAACGGAGTAAATTTCACTGCGAAACAAGAGAAATCAGTCACAACAATGATCCAATGCATCTCACACATTATATACATATCTCGGTTGAAATCAAACAACAATGACAAAGCCTTAATCCCAACAATACGGGGTAGGCTACAGCCTACAGTCATGAACCAAAAACATATAATGTGAGATTGTTGCTAAGAAAGATCCCAGTTCTAATGAAAACAACAAATGAATGTCAACCCCTCATTCCCAAAAGATGGAGTTAGATACATGAAGCTAAACAAAATAACTCATGAGATAGCCTGCAACAATTTCTCCTATTTCATTCAAATGACTAATAAATAGGATGTTTATAAAGAAACCTGTAGAAGATACATAATTAATTTTCTTATTTTGTTATGGTGAGTGGATGGTTTATTTGGGGGAGAGTTTTGTTACTTGCATAAGATCATATCCGTATATTCTTGTGTGTATAAAAAAGGGAAATGAAGGAAGAAACCAAGCAATGTATTGACATTTAGAGCGTTTACACCCAAAAAATTCAGCATGAGTAACGTAAGTTAAGTTTAGAAAAATAAGTTCCATTGAGTAAAAATAAGGTGAGGATAGGGCCTTGAAATATAAATCGGATTTTTATAGGGTCTGAATTCGCAATTAATGGTTTAACCAATCAAAAAAGTATACATATGTGTTGTGGGAAATTCTTTCAACAAAGCAAATATTACTAACCCGGTTAAAGTACAACGAAAGCATTGTTTCCTCATTACCAGCGGCCTTCCTACCAATATACAAAAATTTAAGTAAGCACCAAATAGCCATAATCATGATTTCAACGAGAAACTTAAAGCATGTTTGCTTAGGTCATACACTAGAGGTAAAGATTTAGATCTCCATTTAATTTAATTTCTAAATGCAAACACATTACTAAAACAAAAGCCACTTCTACAAGATCATAAACTAAATCATTTTTTAATAAAGAAAATATGTTAATGGAAAACAAAAGTACACTTAAGGGACAAGATGTCCCATCCATGAAACTAGCTATAAAATAACCCTTTGTTCACTTCGACAAAGACCATAAACTAGTTATAAATTTCAACTATATAAAAAAATAGTCATTAATAAGTTAACGCATATCTAAGGTGCTTGATGTTATAGATCCTTGTAACAACAAAGAGATGATTTCGGTTAACCCTTGATTGCAAACATAATTTGCAACTTCACATAAATAAGAATTATGAAATGATTTAATGAGTCATTTTACTATAGTCCATTAAAATCCAAAATCAAAAACCTATAAAATTGTCTCTACATCGAGAAACGACATATCTAAGGTGCATGATATTATAGATCCTTATAAAAAACTTAACTACAATTTTTACTGTGATAACTACAACACAATACATCATCCCCAAGACACAACATGGTGACCTATATCATGAGCAATACTACATGTTCAAACCATGATGGTGAATGGAACTTCATTAGGCTAGTAGGGTTTAATGCTTGTGCTCCCTTATTGGTGGCGATGGAATTAAGTGATGATTACGACAAAGAGTACTATAATGGGTACATACCTTAGTGTCAAATATGTCAAAACTAAAAACATTACACACAGAAATTTTCCTAAACTGACCTAGGAGCATGTACTTGGCAACTACAAAACATATTCTAGACCTTATTAGCCCTTTATATACAAATACAAGACTATACATTGCAGCTAAACTTATTTGCTAGTTCTTGCCAAATTTTAGACATATGCCCATTGGCGAGTACATGTCACATGATGTTTGATTCTCAATGTTGGCATTTTTCTCTTTTTAAGTACAACTCAAAATGATTGGAGCGTACTTGAAGTGTTATATAAGGATTTCATACCCTTGTCAAAGTGTCAAGTGTTTTGGACATGACAGGGATACGTATAGAGAGATATAGTTGTCAAAGTGACAAAGATGGGTACAATGCAATAAGAAGCATTAAGAAAAGGAAAATTGGGGCAATTATCACATCCAATCATCAAGCATCCACTAAGGAAATTGGGAGTATCAATAGCTTTACTCTTTCATAATTTATCCAGATAATGTTTTCAAAGTAGAAAATTATTTCTAAATTAAAATTCCAAATCACCATATCCAAGCCTAGTTGAATATTTTTTGAATACTCATTCTTTCCACAAATTTTGTTGATATTTGCATGCAAACTTTTGATTTCAAGAGTATTGATTCATGCCAACATAGAGATCAGAAAGTATTGTTTTACTATACTCATCCAACCACAACATTGCCATACTCCCTCCCCCAAAAAGAAAACTCACAAAAAAAAGTGCAATGGAGTAATAACAAACCTTGAAAGATCTGCGTATATAGGTTCAGTCCATTTTGCACAGTCCAATCCAAGCTTTTGAAATGCTGATGAATATAGTACAATAGGAAAGTGAGGATTCATATCACCCACTCAAAATATCAAGCTAATATCCATAGTTGCCTCTTCCGTACCTACATTAAAGGCTTGACGGTTCCCAGAGCGATAAGCATCAATGAGGACCCTGAAACAATAAGAGCACCATTATTGGTTGAATATGATACTTACATTAGAAATGAAGCCTTTTGCGTATTTTTAATATAAATTAAGTTTGTAGCTATGTCAATGTCACATGTTTCATAAATCATAGCTGATCAAAATCTGATATTTCGTATTGGTAACCATTTTAAAAAATTGTTTCAATTAGAACAGTAGAGATATCAACATAAGTAGTAAGGGTCGTAATCACCCTAATTCAATGAGGCAAAGGATGAAGGTGCTCTCATATTTTCAAATCAAGCAACAATGACTAACATCCACAACACACACTTGAAAAGCGCCATCCAATTTGTATAGTATGCTATCAAAGTTGTATTTCCAACTAGTTTAGCTTTTACTAACTATATTGGTTTTTCTATAACTCTGAATTCCCCTTATATGATGGATATAAATTTATAAAGCACAGTTTTGACTCTTGTGGAAAATAAGAAACAACGTATTTGAAGTCATCTTTATTTGATGTGAGACTAAAAGTTCTCTCTCTTTCTCCTTTATGATGAAAATGAGATATTTTTATTCATATTTATTCCGCTTTTTGTTAGAATATATTATATAACATATCTTGGGGCCTCAACCATTAGCTTAAGTTTTTGGTTGAGTTGGTTCCTTGACATGGTATCAGAAGCCTGCATGACAAGAGGTTACGGGTTTGAATCTTAACCACCCCTCATTTATAGTGGAATATTTAGCACCAGGTATGAAGAGGGCTTGTACTGCACACTTCTAGCCCAAAGAGCTCTTGTGTGAAGGGGTGTGTTAGACTATATAACATATCTTGGGGCCTCAACCATTAGTTTAAGTTTTTGGTTGAGCTGGTTCCTTGACACTTTTCTTAAACCAAAAATAACATTTTTTTTTCTCTTTATTCCACAACAGCTTGAACAGCTTTACACATTCTCTTTGTTATTTAGATAGAAGCTATAATGCTTATCCTCGAACCTTTTGGTATCTTTTGTGTTCTCCATAACTTGTTAAAAAGGTTAGCTAATTCATAAAATATAATCTTATCAGTAAGAGAATTATATGTCCTGCAAACTGCCTTATATTGCTTCATTTTCTTCAAAGCTTTGTCCATGTCCACTTCTTTTATTCTTCTCATCTAAATAAAAGTTAAGGTGACCGAAAAACTGTAATGTTATACTAGCAACATACTTTCAAAAAATTTGCAGTGGCCAAATTATAAAAATAAGCCTCAAGAGTAGACCATGAAAGTGGGCGGGCCTCACTAGCCCCTAATGTGCCATTGAGAAACTCGCTAGGATACTCCTTCAATCTATCCTTGTTCTCTTGGACAAGAATGTTTTGTTGTTCATCCTTGCCCGACCAAGATTCTTCCATTTGTTCTTTTCTTTAGGCCATCCTATATAGATCTTTCTCATCTTCTCTTTAGTCCCGCTTGTTATGTGTTGGTTATGGTTTCCTTGTATTTTGAAATGTTCTCCTCACTCCTACATTTTCCTAAAGCTAAATAGCATTCTTTCTACTCTACTGCGACTTTTAATTCCGCGTGCCAGCACATTGTTACAGGTGTTTTAAAAAAAAAAAAAAGTTATAATCCCAAGCATACCCATATTCTTCTCATTGCAGCCCATGCTTACCTAAACTTCCTGGCATTATTTTTTCCAAGCTTTTATCCTATGTAAGAAACATTGTGACTAGGAACTAAAAAATATGAACCACTTTCTCTCTATATTAATCTCTCTCACCTCCATAATCTCACTAACTCCTCTCTTGTTTCGTTCCATTCGCATTCTATTCTCTCTGACAGAAGAGAAGAAAAAAAATTAATCAACTTTCTATACGGTGTTAAAAAATGATATTCTTCCGATATTTTAGTCTAGTTTTACTAAAAAAATCCCATGTAAAGGTGCGTATTCAAGCTTGTTCAACTTCGAAAGTTTCTTTTTTCTTCCCAAAATTCATTCTCATTTATATACTCCCTTGTCCCATTTAAATTGCTACAAATGGTTTTATGTTGCTTTTTTGAGTTAGGCTGGGATACTGGTTCTGATTCGTGAAAATTCATCGAACAGCAAAACATATTGAAATTAGGAAACTTGTATTCACTTTTTAACATAGGGAATGTCCCAATACTCCACAGTCCACTCTTACCATTTTAGTGCTATTAAAATTTACTCTTTCCCCTTTATTTCACACAAATATAAGTTCGGATAGCATAAAAATTTCCTAATAAGGAAATGTAACAACTGATTTGAACAACAAAAAGGATTATGTAATAAAAGGAGTTAAAGGACCATAACAATACATGCAAACACGAGAAAACCTTAATCAAGGTCACACAGATCATCAAAAGAACTATTTGAATTGGAGAAAACCCTACTACAATTTGAATTTTCACAATTTCAACTTCCAACACTAACAAAGCAAAATTAAAAAAAAACAAAAGAAAATCAAACCCATCAACTTCCAGAAGAACAGCAATTCGATCGGATGAGGGGTCATCGGGAGTATGGCGATGGTTACTGCAACAAATAAAGCAATGGGAGGACCGACGACGACGGAGAATGGGACGGAAAATCAAGCTTCGGAGTTTAATATGAGAAGTTGAGAAGCATGTGTGAGGGTGAGAGTAATGGGGAAGGGAAATTTGTTGAGAGAATCCGCCATTGATATTGATTGAGGATTGAATGAAAGAAGAGCAGCGTATGGACGAAGTAGCTGTTACGCTTTCCATTGTTGAGCACTCAGAATCAGAAGTCGGGAATTTTAGTTTTGCTGCTCACCGCTGCTCTATCTATGTCCTACCACCTTCCTCAACAGACATGCTCACTTGTACAACTGTCCGCAGAGAAGTCAAACCATGGGCCTAGGCCTGGGCATGGCACTTTATTGAACAACACAAACTATTTAATAGACCATCTCTAATTGGATCAACTTATTTATATATTTTTTAAAATTTTGTAAATAGACATTAAGAATGATTTAAGTAGATATCTAAGATATTGAAAGTAGGCATCAATGATATGGTAAATAAGCATTAAGGATAATGTAAGTATGCATTAAGAATACAGTAAATAAATATTAATCTTTAATGGCCTGGGCTTGAGATAGTCTCTCAAAGAGACGGTCTCTCAAAAGACTAGCTGATTAAATAATTTTAGCTTATTTTGACACAAATAGATTGTTTAGTAATCAAACCATCTAATTTTTAGTGTTTGGTAAAATAGTTGGTTAAAACTTAAAACAACTTATTGGTATGTACAATCTGATTTTAAACACGTTGCTCAGCTGATTAAACTAGCTCATCAAATTAATTATTTTTATCGGCTATCAGCTATTAGCTATTACTTATTTGTTAAGCATTATAGTATTTCTTTTATCACTCCCTTAGTTCCTATCTGATGTTTCCATAAGATTATTCATGAAAACTACAAAAAATTAAATCTTAGTAGGAATATTATTTTATTAAATAATAAAGTTAACAGGAAAAAAATAAAAATTACATTGAAAAAATAATATAATATATAATTATTGTCTTAAAGCAAATTAATATTAAATTAAACTTAGGGTTGTTAAGTGATCAATTTTTTGTTTGTACATAAATTTAAGGTAGACCCTTAAAAGTAGTACTTAATTAGAATTATGGACTAATGATAAAATGGTTTTATAAATACTTACCGAACAATTTTTGGTTGGTATAATAAAATTGCAAAATTAAGGAAAAGATTAAAAAGTTGATTATTTGTAATCCCCATTTCTCAAATATTGAACCAGTTTAGAAATTGGAATTCATGGCTGCAATCCAGAACCTTTTTAATCTCCCTTTTGGGAACTATCCCAGAAGAGATATATATAGAATTCCATTAATTTTACCCATTCCTAAATTTAGGGTTCCAATTAAAGTCACAAATGGGTTATCCTCCTCACTCCAATCAAAGACCCATAAAATTTTGCATCAATTCGATCCTAATATTCCATTGGAAGAAGCTGCGACTCCACCAAGTTCGTGGTATTTTGATCCCTCTTTCTATTCCCTTGAACTTGATCATGTATTCTACGCAGGGTGGCAAGTAGTAGGTATTTCCTCTCCTGCTTCAATTTTCTATCTTCCTTTAATATTATTTTGTTTATTTATTCATTTATTTGATGTTAATCTTATGAATAATCTTAATCTTATTTGCATACTCCACTCAATTGTGTATGGTGTCCATGATGATTTTATTTTTGTATGTATAATACTTCATATTAGAATTTAGAAAGATCCAACATCACTAATGTCGGGTGTGGACTAGCATATAACATAATTTATCAACAAAATAAGCTTATTATAAAAAACTTATCCAAAATAAGCTTCGGGAAATTTTAATTCCAAAAAAAGCGCCTTCTTGTCGCATATTCGCCGTTACTAGCAGCGAACAAATAAAGTGGAAAAGAAAAACTTTGTTGCTGTTGTTTGACAAAGAATTTTGACTTTTTTAACCGGTTTTTTTTTTCGCTTTAGTAACAACGAACATACCTGACCTCAGACTTAGATAAGAGACACTTATTTTGTGAATTAAAATTTTTCGATGCTTATGTTGGGTATTTTTTGATAATAAACTTATTCTTTTCAAATTTTCTAACGCTTAGTGTGTAATCTTCTTGTCATCGTATGATTTTGAGAAAGAGTGTACATCATCAATTGTGTATATCCATGGGTTTGTGAGCCCAAGCCCACGAGTAGTGTCTCCGCACAAGTGGGCCCTATGCTGATTATGTGACGAATTGTCATGGCCTAACAACATGTTTCTTTCAAAATAATGATAGTAGTGTTAATTGCTATAATTGACAAGGAACCCTGTCTAACAATACGGTCACCATAAAAAATGTCATGTAAGGTCATTACATTGGTAGACACCACACCCAACATTGGTTTTTTGAATTGGTATTCAAAATGCCTTTGTGATGGTAGATGCCATGTAAGGGAGAGGTCATTTTGAAGAAGAAAGGTAGAGAATGGAGGCATATTTGTAGAGAAATTCTCACTAGTAGTTCTACTTTATCACAACTACAACATTCTATTACACTAATGACATTGTGTGACTTTCATCTAGGATGGAATTTGGGAGGGACGGATGTATGCAACCTTACCCTTGTTAATGATAAAACTAATAAAGAGGTTGTTTTCGATTGAGCATTGGTAGCAGACATCATGTGCAACTTCACATAAATATATAACAGTTCTACTTTTTTGTGGTAAATAAAATCATATTTTACCAAAAACATGATAACAATCTTACCCTTAAGTTAAGGGAGATAAACCGTCCAGGATAGAAACTCTCCCAAACCTTTAGGGATACAACTTTTTCGAGGCCATTACAAGACTAAGATGACATCTCAAAATAGCTAAAATACATACATTACAAGTTCTCAGCCTATATTTTGTCTCGATAAGTTCAAATGGTCGTGATACTATGTTGTGGGCGATATTTTGCACTATGTTATCTACTAAGTCAAATCCCAACTTCTACTAGGTTAATCTTGTAATCTTATTTTCTCCATGACTACCTTTGCTTGATCCTTAAAATCTAACTTGTCCATGAACACTGGACACTTATTTAGGTGTGAATTATGTGAAATTTTCTTAAAATGGATAATTTATACTTCATATGTTATTCTAACTATTAGTAATGATGTGTAGTTTGCTCTTTTTCTTGACCTTTTAGGATGCATTGATCAGATAAAGGATGCTCAGGACTATTTCACTGGCAGGTGCAAGCTTCTCTTCTTTCAGGACTTCTTTGTTTCCTGTTAATTAGGCAACACATATTGAAAATGTTTGATTAGTGATTGCAGATTGGGGAATGTGGAGTATGTAATATGTCGAGATGATGATGGTGAGATCCATGGTTTTCACAATGTCTGTCGCCATCACGCATCTGTTCTTGCTTATGGAAGTGGTAGGAAAACCTGCTTTGTATGTCCTTACCATGTGAGTTTCACAGCTCTTCACCCCATTTATCTATTGGTTCAAGTGTTCTTTTTAACTTATTCATAGTGTATGTGTGAAGCTTGGATTATTAATATCAATTTTTCCAAATAAATATAATATACGAAATGATTTATGTATAATTTTCTGTTTTGTCAATTTTGTTGTTGTACTTAAATTATACTTGCACCATCTCAAATGTCAAAAACAGAAAATTACTAATGGCCATCCAATTGCAAACCTTTGTTGTTTTCCCCATTATAGAATCATCTTTACGAGCTATTTTCTTCATCTAGGAACAAGCCTCAGAAATTAAACTACACGACATTGCTCCAATACTACGTAAGTAGTAGCCACCTAGGGAGGTAAGTAGGGTTGAATGTACTCGATCATAAAACTCACTTAACTTAGGTTGCCAAGTGTTGTGACTAGTCCCAAATCTCACAATGTTGGAGGTGAGTTTGATCACCTCGTAGCTTACTCAATGGCATGCACACTTGAGAGTGAGGATGTGAGTGCAATGGAGTATGGAAAGATGTGCTTTGGATCACTTGATGAAGTGATCAAAGTAGAGGATTTAGTGTGCTTCAATGAAGGTAAGCGAGTGCTTGAGGATGGCTTTTGGATGTGCCTTGAATGAAGCAAGTATCAAAGGGGGATGCGCTCGATCGAGGCAGTCAAAGAACAGCAGACAGAAAGCCACTGAACCTGCTGCTCGTCCGAGCAGGCAGCAGGCTGCCACAATGCGCGTGTTTCTGAAGTTCGTTTTTTGGCTTGGGCTTTCAAGACTTTTGTCTTAACTCTTCTAATATGTTGTAGGACTATATAAGGGAGGTCTTAGAACATTATTAGGTCATTGGAGAGGCAAATACAAGAGAGGCAACTAGGGTTTACACCATTAGAGTTCTTCCTCTTTGTATTTGCATGTTTGTGTGAGATTGACATTAGAGGTTCAATCTTTACCTTGAGAGAGTGTTCTCAAGGCTTGTGTGAGTTAAATCATTGATGTATGTTAATATATTAATGATAAGAAACTTGTTTTGAGAGGGTGGTATCCGTAGATAACTCATAAAGCTAGTGTCTCTGTTCTCCATTGTTGTTAGCTCTGTTTTTTGTGTGGTTTTCTTGTGCATCTATTGTTGTTTGTTCTTCACCAAACATCATAGCCCATTCACAACACCAAGTATCTACTCGTTCTGTCCCTAACTCCCAATTCGCAAATTAATCTCACAACATCTCCATCGATTGTTTTAGGGATGGACATATGGATTAAAGGGAAATCTCTTGAAGGCACCAAGAATTACTGGCATACAGAAGTTTGATCCTAAGGTATGCAGTATTATAACCCGGTCCACCCACATATCCTCTTTTGATGTACATCATCGTTCTTATTCACGCTTAGACAATATTATCTAATTCGTATAGTGTCATGTATAGGAGTTTGGGCTCAAACCTATATGTGTTGCAACATGGGGGCCGTTTGTTGTGATCAATGTAGGCTCGTCCGAGAAGAAAGTTGATTGTGCAACATTGGAGAAACAATGGCTGGGTAGTTCGGCAGGCTTTCTCAGTGCCAATGGGGTTGACACCTCTCTGAGTTACATTTGTAGACGTGAGTACACTATAGAGTGTAACTGGAAGGTTTGAGTTACAGTTAGATATTAAAAATCTCCTTTTTTTTCATTTTGAATCAAATATATTTCTGTTGGAAATGTAGAACTTGTTTCTCTATGTGCTAAATGCAAATAGTATCTGACTGACCTTCGATTTTCTTCAGGTATTTTGTGACAATTACTTAGACGGTGGTTATCATGTTCCCTACGCACACAAAGAACTTGCTTCCGGACTTAACCTTGATACATACAGCACTGAAGTATGTTCATCTTTTCTTTACTGTATGATTTTACTTCACAACTCACAAGTGGGTCAAGCGAGGTATGTTCAATGGGCCGGATAAGGGTCAGGACTCGGTTCGGGCTTAAGTAAAAGGGTTCGGGTTGGATAAAGGCACTTTAAACTTAATATGGGCTTTAATTGGGCCGGGCTTTGAAATCTCGGCCCAATACATGGTGTATTCCTATTGGACTGTAAGATCATTTTTTTTTCTGAAAGCTGAATGGAGATATTAATTCTCCAATTAGTCCCATGAACCTGATCTGACATGTGTTACATAATTTGCTTTTTGAATTCGCGATTCGATCAAAATGACCCAAAAGTAGCCCCAAACCAACTATAAATCGCTTTTTGTGATTTGCAATTCGCGAGAAGATTAGTGAATTATGTAACACTGGATCTGACGTAGTTTACTGTGGCAGATGTTTGAAAAAGTCAGTATCCAAAGATGCACAAGCTCTTCTACTGAAACCGGAGGCAATGACAGACTCGGTTCTAAAGCGCTCTATGCTTTTATTTATCCTAACTTCATGATAAATAGGTTTATAAATCCTCCTTTTTTGTGAAATCTCTATGGCTTCTTTTCATGTGGCTTTTCTGGCCTGATTTCAACCCAATATATAATACTGATTATAGGTATGGCCCTTGGATGGACGCCAACCTTGTTGTTCCTTTAGGACCGCGGAAATGCAAAGTAGTGTTTGACTACTTTCTTGATTCGTCATTAAAGGTGAAATTTCTTCATGAAAGTTGAACTTCTATTCCTGGAAATTTTTTGCGCCAGTGTGCTATATATTAATCGGAAAAACATCTTTGTTAGTTTTTTCACTAACAAGGATAGAGGTAAGGTTGTGTACATCTGAACCCCAAACCCTACCCTAGATGGGAGCCACTTAATTGCATTGGAGTATAGAATATTGATGTTGTAATGCGTATGCTATATATTTGAATCAACATGGGGGAAGGAGGAATTTTCAAAAATGATAAGAAGTCATTTACCATAAGAGAAGGTCTTATTGTCTTTATGTTAATTTTCAAAGGTACCCTTTGCATTTTTTGTAACTAAGAAATTTTGTCAATTGGTTATGAGCTATCCCCCCACCCACCCATACATTTTTGTGAGCATTGAAAATCTTAGTCGGGGTCATTCCTAGCCTTAGGCAAGGTAGACATTTGCCTAGGGCCCAGAGCTTAGAAAGGAGGCCAATATCTCAATCCATCAATGTTGTCATGTAGGACGTAAAACGCCGTGTGTAAAATTGTAACAATACTTTTGCCCAACATCCATTAAAGACCGAATTCAACCCTCTATAAAAAGGGCCAATTTCTTTCATTTTGCCTAGGGCCCATAAATATCAGAACGGTAGTGATCTTAGTACTTGTATTTGTCTAGTGCTTAGTTACTGCTTCCAATGATTCATTTGTATTTTTGGGGAACTGTACTTAACTTTTATCTCGATGGGGACAAAGATTTATAATTCCTCGGTTTTAAATTTCAATGGACTATTAACATGACTCATTTAATCATGTGCAATTATTTTTTATGAAATTGTGAATAGTGTTTGCTACCTAGGGTTAATCAGATACAACCTACTGCTTCTGTTTGCAACGCTTTACCTCTTAGAATTTATATGTTGATGAAATGTAACCTTCCATCTATATACTGAATCAAGAAAGCAAGTAGACTTTATCATTCGCACAGGCTTTATTTGGCCGTTTGTATTCGGTAGTGTTTCTCGACACTAATCATCCTTCCATTGTCCAAGTTTGCGTATTTTTTGGTTTGCTATACATGATATCTGTAGTGGAAGTTTATTTCTGTTGTGTATCGTAGGATGACAAGGCATTCATCCAAAGAAGCCTAAACGACAGTGAAGCCGTACAGGTACATATCGCAATGTTTCGTGCGTGTCGTCGCTTAATGGGGAGGGGGGGTTCTTTTTTGAAATTCTGAATTATAGTTGTAATAACTTGCAGATAGAAGACATCATGTTATGTGAAGGTGTACAAAGGGGTCTTGAATCACCTGCATATGAAACTGGAAGATATGCACCCACTTTTGAGAAGCCAATGCACCAGTTCCACTGCTTGCTGCACAGCAGCCTGATCGAACGGCCGATTGTCGCTTAGTTTCATATTTGTTAGTATAAGAATAAATCTAGATTTTTTTAATTGGGGTAAGGCCAGAAAATCCTCAATAGACTAGGGGAAGAGGAATTGAACGTGATGAGAATCAAACCCTTGTTATAAAGGTGAAAAGGAAAGCAACCACTAGGTCAACCCACGATTTCCGTGAATAAGTCTATTTAATATGACAAGTATAGTTTCGTCCAAATTGTAAATTATGTTGTCGTTTATGTATAGTTGTCATTAAGTTTATTGGGGTAAGGCCGGGAAATCCTCTACTAAGGGGAACGAAGAGGAACTGTACCGTTTGTACATGCTGAGAATCGAACCCTTGTTATTATGGTGAAAAAGGAAAGCAACCATCAGGGCAATCCCAGAATAAGTAGTTAATGTAACGAGAACTATAGTTTCATCCAAACTGTAAATTATGTCATCGATTATGTATAGTTGCCAGTAAGTTGAATTGAATGTTCAACGTATGTATAATAGTTGCGGTGATGTTTAAGAGGCTTTGACGCGCATGCTGAAGTTCCTTATCAAATTACATGAAACATTCTTGATCTCATACGAGTGGTCTTTATGTAATACATTCTTGCAATTGTTCGCCCTCCTTATTTTACTAATCCGAGTTCAATTTCTCATCCGGCACTGCACTCTAATGTCATCGAAAATAGTCGAATATACAATGCAATCAAAAGATAAAAACTACACACCCGCTAAAAATATAGCCTCACTAATATCACTCTTTCATTGAGATTTGAGAAGGTAAAATTTTCAAAAAGAACTCGGTGAATAATACATTATAACAAATAATAATACACATAAAAATTGGGGGAAATTTGTTCAACCATAACAAATCTTAGAAACCTGGAATATGCAATATGCTAAGTAAATTAAGAGGTTAGTGAATAGTTATCTATAACAGTATGTTCTACGCATTTTGTAGCATACGATAGTTCCTGACTCAAACAGATTCTGCCCCGGTATTAGCAACATGACTGTCACCGTTTTCTCTGCTTAGTCTAGATTTTGGTGAAGAAAATGAAGCTTGTTTCGAGCCGTTTTTATTCGAATGCTGATCTGAATTGTGTAAACTAAGATATGTATAGACCGACATTCCAATCAAGGCGGTGATTGCTCCGCATATACTTATTATTCCAGGATTTGAGCCAAACAAAAGGTATCCTCCGATGAGGATAACACATGTTTTGAATTGACCGAGAACAACGTGGGTTATAGCGGATGTCGCCCTGCATATGCAATCGAGGAACAAACATAAGGTACGGGTTAGCTTTCAGTATCCTCAAAATTAGATGAAATTATAGATTGCATCATCATGGATGAAAATACGGGATTTCAATCCATTCCCGTATGGTACCCTATAATAAACGTTAGTAATGAGAATGGATTTATATGCTCTTTTTTCTAAAATGCTTCCAAATGTTTGATGTCGGTGGTAACATTTGTTTACTTTCAAACGTCTTTCTTCTTTTTCCAAACTTTCCATTACCATCTAGCACTTAGATGGCACGTTGATTATTGGTATTAATTTGTGGGAATGGTAATGAAAATTTAATGTAATTTAGTCAAAAAGACTACTTGACAATGTTTATGACTAAGTTTGTCCTACCCTAATCATCGTTTTTTTTTTCACAAAATCCATACCTATCCATTACCACTTGAAAGATGGAAAATTAAGAAGAAAAAAAACGAAATCCAAACATGAGGCATTTTACAAAAACTAAAACTTGAAATCATTCTCGTTACCACCATTTAATACCAATAACCAAACGGTCCAAGAACGTTAGTAATGAGTGGAATCAAGCATTATTGTAAAGAATAACATGTTCGTGGAATGATGATAAGCTACCACACATACCGGGGACGAGTTTTGTTTCCAAAATCCATTCGTTTCATAAACAAAACAATCCCACTTGAATGAAGAGAATACTGAGATACTTACCCAAGTGCAAGTGCTCCTGACCATTGAAGCAAGAACCCGAGAAGAGCCGACATCAAAATTGCAGACGAGTTGCTGAGATCCCACTTGAAAGAAAGCACCCCAGGCGGGTCAAGCCAAGGCATCAATACTACCAAGAAGAACACAGTAATCGGAGTTGTTTTCCACATTAACCTGCCCATTAAAATTTCTGTTACAAAACAGCTATCAACGAGCGTACTGCGAGAAATAAAAAATAAACAAGAACAGCACATACGCCAATGCTGTCCAATTCTCTCGCTGCTGCATATTGGACCACATGATCTTATTTACGGCACTAGGAACGATCCAAGCTAAAGCTATACAAGCACCAAATAGGTGGAACTGTAGATCAGTAACTGTAGCGACAGCAACACCGATAGAGACGACAGTGAGAGCAAGAACCTGAAAAGAATTCCCCATTAGAAATGAATTACCACAAAATGAAACAGAGTGTCTATGGGATTTTAGAAAAAGATGATATTATAAAACAAAAGGACTGAGAATCGTAATTCATGTCAAATTGCACATTACGCATTTCACTTAAAAAATTTATTCGGACATCTTCCATTAGTTATAAAGGACCCTCCCACATAAGCATAGCAGAGGATATGTGTTTTCAATTGCAATTGCGTTAACAGTCACTGGCGGTGCCCTTCCGTCAATTCCTTTATGTTTCAGCCTTGAGACAATACTCCCCCCGGAACCCAAAAACTTTGATTTCTCATTAGGTGCCGGCGGCGTCCTAAAAGTAACATCCGTCGATCCCTGGTCGGCATTGTTTATGGTTGAGACTAGGATGGTATATGATCAACTTCAAGCCCCCAATTTTCGTTCTTGATTAACGAAAGCATCCTTGGCAAATGCTTTCGCAGTTGTTCGTCTCTCATAAATCCAAGAATTTCACCTCAGACTATGAGATACGAATGCCCCTAATCGTCCCTGTTAATCATTACTCTAATCTCAAAGGCCAGCACAATAGGACCGGAATCCTATGATGTTATCCCATGCTAATGTATACAGAACGTATGCTTGCTTTGAGCACTCTAAATTCTTCAAAGTAACAGTGCCGGAGGCACGACCTTGCCAGTCAAGGCGAGGAGCGCATCCCCGTCGAAAAAGGCGAGAGACAAGTGCACACCGTAAGGCAGACCGATCATACCACCCCAAGGTCCAACTACAAGCTTTTTAACTACGACTAAAATATACGCTATTGGAGCTGAAATTACCGAGGTTGTTGGCACCAGACTTGCCCTCAAATGGATCCTCATTAAGGGATTCATATTGTACTCATTCCAATTACAAGACTCTATGAGCCCAATTTTGTTATTTATTGTCACTACCACCCCGTGTCAGGATTGGGTAATTTGCGTCTGACGTCTGCCGCCTTCCTTGAATGTGGTAGCCGTTTCTCAGGCTACCTCTCCGGAATCGAACCTAATCTCCATTACCCGTCACCACCATGGTAGGCCACTATCCTACCATCGAATGTTGATGTTAAATTAAGGGTCATGAACACCTCATGCCCAAATCTTCCTATACCCCTCTGCTTCACGACTTATATTTAAACTATGGTAATACTTTGCTTTGTGAAGGAGGTATAGAGAAAAAATAATTATAAGACTCATGCTCTCACCCAAAACTAACCCAATTACCACGCCTAACCCTTGTGTTCTTCTCTATCTTACACAGAACCGAGTCACCTCACGGTCATGCCTACACCTTTAACACCTTTCATCTTTCACCTTTCAAAGCGACCTTTTGGCCTCACCTGCTTCAGATTCGCGAAGCTTTAGATTGGGATTTTTAGAGAAGCTTGAGAAAGTCCTCGTGATCTTTGACTTTTAGTCGATTATGATTTTACTTACTACAAACCTGACAACAAACCCGCTCATATAACTCACTACAAACCTTCTGACTTGTACCCAACAGGACTTGGTAAACCATGATGCATCTCAATTGTGACTAGTACCCACACACTGAACAAACTAACCAATGTGACTATTATATAGTCGATTATGATTTATACCCATTACAAACATGAAAATAACTAATACAGCATTCTGGACCTAGAAGGAAGCCAAAATACCAGCTCGGAGCCAAATGATTTTCCACCTTACGAAATGATGAGGGTTTTTAGAAAAGGAAAATGATGCAATAGCTAGAATGAACGCACAGTTGGGGATGTTCAAGAACAACTAGCTACGCATGGAAAGCTCAATAACCTACCGTAGAAAGTTCTTGTAACTCATAAGGCAGATGACAATTTTCCCAATCAAAAGGTCATCTTCGCACAAAGATCACCCATCTTGCGAAAATTATTGCAGAGCTAATGGCAAAGATCATCAAGTTATTACCTTCTTAAATGAGACCTTTTTTCGCAAGAGAATGAATTCCGCAACCACTATGGAGGGAGTCACGGCAATCTTAGCCATCTGGTAAAATCCAACGCTGAGAAAACAGAAGTTAGACGGGAAAATAGAAAGCAATAATGAAAATTTGGTGATAATGAATCATGCGACTTACCTATTGTACTTCAAACTGACATTAGCAAGACCAGTTGAAAGGGACATGACTACACCAAGAGCAAATAATGACGAGAAACGAGAAGCTTTTGCAGGAGATGCAGGGAGCATAGACAAAGCGTTTAGAATAGCCATTAAAAACCAGCTTACAACATAGTGAATAAATGTGAGAAAAATCGGATAATTGAAGCCAACCTTCCCAAGCACCTACTTAATCCATAAAACAAGAGAAAACAAACGCAATTAATGGGATAGCTAATTAAAAACAGCTTAACAAAATACAAGAATACCAAGCTTTACCAGTTTGTTCATCAAGATTATGCCAACGGACACCAAAAAGTTAAAAGTGAGGGCCACCATCGGCCCACATATGCGTTGCTGATAACGCCTTGCGCATTCTGAGGAGCGTAGTTCATTGAACAATGACGACCGTAGATCTTCTAGTGCTTTTCCTGGTGATAGCAAGATATTTGATTAAATAAGGGTAACCCAAATTCTGTAGGTAATGAATACCACAAAAGTTTTTTGTAATAAAGGTAGAAGGCATGGTAAAGGCCAATAGTTTATAGTGCACCATGCTTCTAGGACCCCTCAACTGGAAATTAGACTTAAATGGGATTTCACAAGAGAAATTTTTAGCCATTGACACATGATTCACAAATCCCTGCAAAGTGCAAATCGAAAAAAGCGAATCATGGTCTTTTTGGGCTATTTTGAGTCATTTAGAGTGAATAACGAATTAAAAAAAACGAATTAACGAGCAAATTATGTTTATATTCCTCTAAATCAAGATTTTCCAATTTACCATTAAAATGTCCCAAACTAAAGGGTGTTTTTGGATGCATTCAAGCTTTAACGAAAATGCATTGACTTTTGCAAAAAAAGTAAGAATTCATGGTCTAATTAAATCATACTCCAAAATATCGCTTGCATCACAGTGTTGGGACCATATGTTAGGAAGATTTTTTAGCTTTTTTCAACCGAAATGCCATAGCAATCACGAACCATCTGCATATACCTCAAAAACTGTTTCTCGACCATTATGGCTACAATTGAAATCGTATGTTTGTCCTATGCATGGTTTGTAGTGGTCTTTGACAAGTATTAAGAGAACCTATATGTATAGATGGTTTGTTTCTCACTTTTGTAAGTGCTATTATGATTTGTGAATGGTTTTCACCCACTGAAGAGACAAAATGATAAATATAAACTTGGATGATTGTGTGTTAGGGAGAACCAATGTCGCGATGGGCATGTTGCCACAAGAAGGATTGATAGTGGCTGTAAGAGTACAAAGTTAGGAAAAAGCATGGTCGCTTAATTCATAGTTGGGTACTATGTCACCTCACGTTCATCGATGTCCAACACTTGTTCGAGTATCAGACTCGATAATGCTTGAAAATAATGGACACGAAACAACATCCTAGAACTAGACACATACAAGGCGAAGACATTTATAATCATCATTATCTTCATGCTCAATATATCCCCTCATAGAAACGTAACATTTATAATAGAATAACATATTTTTCGATATTAGATATATAATATTTCTGTTGTTATCTCCTTCTCATTTCTTTTGCCTTTTTAGACTTTCCCCCTCATCAAATATCAAACAGAGGGGTACTTTCATTATGCAAAAAATTTATACTCCCTTTCTCCCTTAAAATTGGAATACTAACCATGGCAGGTTGTCCCCTTTACTTTGTTACATTCCTAAATCTTGTAATGTGGGTATCGAGTGCGAGAAGCTTTTATGCGTGTCTGAATAACACATGCATAGTATGAAAGAGTGGAGTTAGAAAGTAAATTCATCAACATCATGGTCTTTCGATACACTTCATTCTATGTTTATAATGATCAATGAACATTGACTCAGGTTTCATTCTTTTTCTTCTAGTAATGTACATGTTAATGAAGTCTAACATGTAGTAGCACTTTCCCTTTAGAAGGGTGGCTTAAGGAACTTCAATTCCATTCCCCATATAACTCCACCTTGGCAATTGGCAAAACCTCATAACAACAAATATACATAGCTCCAAGCTCCCAATTACCATCACCACAAATAGAGGTACCCAGAACAGGCAATGACCTGAAATTTACCCGACCTTGTAACCTAACCCGATTTAACCCAACTTCAAAAATAATTTAATTTACAATTATGTTAAAAACAATAGGGACACAAAACCTAATTTCAAACTGACCCAAAACACCTAACCCGATGACCAAATGAACACACACCACCCCCGCCGCACTCCTACCCCCACCCCGCCCCACCAATTTCTTCTGTTAAGTCATTGCTTCTAAAATACAAAGATTAAACCTTACCACATAAAACTTCAGAGTTTAGTCGACAACTCACTCCAAAAAACCACCATATTATCAATCTACCATGAAAGCTACTTAAAAACATCAAGTTAAAGCAATGAAAATGACCCACCAAAAAATTAAAGCAAATTAGAACAATCATCAAAGCTTTACTCCTTTTTCTTTAAATCTCCATTCTTCGATTCCTTTAAACAAAGCAATGATAATGACAATGACCTTAAAAACAACATAAACTTTTTATACTAAAACCATAGTAATCCACTAGATCCATCAAACATAAGTGTTCTTAATCACCCATTCCACAAAATGAAAACCCATAAAGAAAACATAATAAAAACACTACTCAAAATGAATTTCATAAGAATCAACATCATTCATTCAAAAACAATCACAAATTCAAAACAACATTAAAACTTAGAACAAAAAAAGAAAGTTGTACCTTTTTCACCAGCATCACTATCCTTACGCTTAAGAATCTTCCTCACATTCTTACTCACAAACAAATTAAACATCTTCCTACTGCAAATCATCCCCTCCTCTCAAAACCCAGAAAAAAAAAATATCACCTTTTTATCAAATACCCAAAAAAATTCAACAAAAACCAACATACATTAACACCCAAAAATGATCTTCCTGCTGCAAATCATCCCCTCCTCTCAAAACCCAGTAATAAAAATATCACATTTTTATCAAATACCCAAAAAAATCAACAAAAACCAACATACATCAACACCCAAAAAAGATCTTCCTGCTGCAAATCATCTCCTCCTCTCAAAACCCAGTAATAAAAATATCACCTTTTTATTAAATACCCAAAAAAAAATCAACAAAAACCAACATACATCAACACCCAAGAATGAAAAAAAAGGTTGTTTTTGAAGAAACAAATGAAGATTTTTGAAACAAAGATGACAAGTAGAAATACTGAAAAGGGTATAATGTGTGGGGGCAGATTGAAGAGAATGAAGACAGAGAAAGATAGAGAGAGAAAGGGACACGGGTCTTACAGAAAACAGAGAAAGAGGGGTAGAAGAGAAGAGTAGTGAAGAGTGAAAGAGGACAACATAAGTTTGTCTGATTGAAGAAAGTGAGGGGAGTGGGCCCATGTTTCCCTCTAAGGAAGGGGCTGATTGAAGATTGATATGGATTTTGGATATTGGAATTTAAATTGGAATAATATTGAAATTATTATAAATGAGTGAAAAAAGGAAAAAGATGACATTTTGTTTGTACCAGCAAGGCAACAATTGACTTTAGAGGTTGTGATTTGTGTAAGTTACACCACCGACAGTTGGGGAACTCTTTAAGAACATTTGCTTGATGGTTTCGTTTGTGGTATTATTTATGGATGAATTGCCCGTCAAGTCTCATCAATCCATCTAATAACTAAAATCATGTCGTGTTGAATTGCTTATTGTGCCTCTTACCAAGTTATGTCATATGAATTTGCAGTATGATCGCTATTATATCATGTTGTATCGCGTCAAGTCATGTCATGTCGTATCATATATTACCACGTAAAAATGAGTTTTATACACGGCTCAGGCCCATATAAACAATGATATCGTGAACAATGTCATGAAATTACCATATTAGATCAACTAGTCTCTTGAGAGACCGTCTCTTTGAGAGATATATCTCAAGCTCAGCCTATTAATGATAAATGCGTACTTACCGTATTTTTAATGCATACTTACATTATCCTTAATGCTTACTTACCGTATTCTTAATGCCTACTTTTAATATCCTAAACGTGTACTTACATCATTCTTAATGCCCACTTATAATATTTTTAAAAATATATAATGAATCGGTCTAATTAGAGATAGTCTTTCAAAGAGACCGTCTCTCACAAGAATTAGTCATATTAGATTGCCTCCTCTTGGCCCTTGGATAAACCCTTTACCTATATTGGACATGTCTTATACTCTTACTCCATTTCTTCTTTTCGATCTAAACTAAAGGTGTCTTTCCACCTTCCATTCGGTCCTAAGGAATTTCCATAATAACAAAATTAGAAAGAATAGTGAACTTTCCTATGGGAATTGAAACATTCATCAGTATACCTTTGGATACCATATACTTGTAAATTCTCTAATATTTTTCATTATGTGTAAACAAACATAGCATGATACTCATACATGCTCCCAAATCACATAAGGCTCAGTCAATGGTAAGTTCTCCTATATAGTTGTGATAGTGATGCTTCTAAGTTCGATAAGTTTTGGTGTTAGTTTTATTTAGAATGATGGCACTATATTTTTGAGACAAACTCTATAACCTTGGTAGCTTTCTTCTTAGTTGAGATTGAGTCATTAAGAAAATAGATCAAATTAGGGATCAAAATCACACTATCCAAAAATGAGATGTCAATACTCAATTTCCAAAACTACTCAATCTTCTTTTATATTTGCATCTTGGCTAGTCTTTGGGGAAATGGAGCATGTTAAGACATTCACATGAGGGGTAGGCTAAGGCTATTTCTTCTCTTCTTTTTTGTAAACTCCCTTTCTTTACAATATTACTTCTCATCTTCTCCTTATTTTAACTTGGGGGTAAATCTATTTCAAATGTTTTAGGGGGTTTATTTGTAGTTTTCACGCTACTAGTTGAGAATTAATTTTTAATCGCTTCATTTTATACATGATTTCCCCATATTCATAAGCTTTATTGCTGTGTTTTTTATGCAAATATTTGCATTTTCTATTGAATTTTACGCTTAAGTTGAAGTTTTTGTCTCTTTACTTATTTTGCAAGTTAAATAAACGTTATAATGAAAAAAGCACAAATTTGTGGTAGCATGGAACACTAAGCAAGGAGATGGAGAAAGTTAAAAAAAATTAAGTTTAAATTCAATTTATCATCCATTAATTACTTCAAATCCAACTAAGTGGTAGTAACATGAATAAACTAAAAGAAATAAGTGAAAAATCCTTAAATTTTAGTAATTGACAAATAATTTCAATAATGTATTTGATAAAAGATTTTTTTATAGGTTTTTTAGTTGACTTTTTAGTTTGTTAAAAAATCAATAAAAGTTTTTGGTATATAACAGTTGGCTTTTAAGCTAACTACTAGAAATAATTTTTTTCATTGATTTTTAGCTTTTTATTTAGCATTTTCTCTAAGAAATACAATCAACTACTAACATTTAATTTTTACCAAATAATTAGCTTAAACAATTAATTCATTAGCGAATATTTATTTTTCATTGGTCAAACCAACTAACAACTTTAATAGGTAGTATTTGCCAAAAGAGACCTAAAGCGTTCCTCCAAAAGCAAAATTCACTAAATTTCTCAAAATTCCAACACATTCAAAGAATTTGCGAACATCTACTCCAACAATGGCGATCAGATCAGAAACCCTAGCTCACCAATCATCTACTCCAAATCAATCTTCCTCTAATCCAATTGAATCCTACGATCCAATCCTTCACATTCTCCGAATCATTCCCTTTTCCTTTCTCCGTCTCCCTCGTCTCCGTCTCAAACTCCCATCATTCTCCCTCCCGTCCGCCATGACTGTTTTCTCTCTCATTCTCCTTACCTACTTCATGGTCGTCTCCGGAATTGTCTACGATGTGATCGTCGAACCTCCAGGTATTGGATCCACTCAAGATCACATTACTGGCGCTGTTAAACCTGTTGTGTTCCTTCCTGGCCGCGTTAATGGACAGTACATCATTGAAGGATTGTCTTCTGGATTCATGTTTGTTCTTGGTGGCATCGGTATTATTCTCATGGATCTTGCTCTTGATAAAAATCGTGCTAGGAGTGTTAGGGTTTCGTATGCTTCAGCTGGGATTAGTTCTATTGTTATTGCTTATATTATGAGTATGCTTTTTATTCGCATTAAAATCCCTGCTTATTTGCGGGGATGACTTGTATGCAATCAGTGATTAATGTTTAGTAGTTTTTGAGATAAATTTTCGTGGAATTTTGATACTTGAGACAGTAGAATAATTGTGACTTGCCCTGTAGTTTGGATCGAACTTAAATAGGATTCATGAATTGTAATGTTTGTGTGTCTTAATCGTGTGTATTTCAGTTTAAAGAATCAATTAAATGAGTAACTTTCCAATTGTGTTGTTGACATTGCAAGTAAGAAATGGTGTTGGGTGATCTGAGGTTTTTCTTCTTATTGATTTAACATGGATGGAATATTTTATCCACTGGCATTTGGGATGTTACTAGGTATAGTACTTTAGGATAAAGCTAAAAATCAGATTTTTCTTAGTAAGCAATACCAAATCTGGGAAGGGGAGAAACTGCTTGAGTTTGCTGTTACTCAATCTGAAGAAGCTTGTAATGTTTTGCATTGATGCGCCACAATTCATTGAATCTTCTTATCATCTAGCAAGGATATTGGTTAATAAACTTTTATGTATGTCCTTGACAAGCAATTCACTTTAGTTATATACTATGTGGATGGAATGGAAGGAAATGATGGAATAGCATTTATAGCAAGGGGTGTGAAATGTAGACATTTCTCTTGTTTGGATGCCAAAAGGGAAGGGAGGGGAATGGAAGGAAGTGAATTAGAGGTGGTAATTTCTTTACATGTACCATGTATACCCTTTCGACATTGGAAAGATTTTGACGGAAAACATATTAATCTTCCCTTCTCTTTTTTCCCTGAAGTGTTTTAACATTTTCACTTTGTTTGGCTAAGAATTTAAGAGAGAAAGCAAAGAAAAAGAAGGGAAAAAAAAAAGAGGGAAATAGGGAATGATAGTCCCTTATCTGTTTAGGAGGGAAAGGGAGGAGAGGAAGATAAATGTAATTTTCCTTTTAATTCTTTTCACAATTGGAGTTATTAACAAGATTACGTGATTTACTCCCTTCAAATCTCTTCCTTTGAAATCCACCCCCTCTAAATTTGTTATCCAAACAAAGAAAATTATGTCTCTTTAATCCCTTCCTACTTTTCCCTCCTATTCCTTCTATCCAATAAGGTGTTAAAGAAGGAAAGTAAAGGGGAGGATGAGGAAGGATAAAAACGATTATTGTGTTTCCTTCTAAATTTGTTAAATGGAAATTTTTTTTTTTACTACTCACGAAGAAGTCCTCTCTTCCACTTCCTTTCCCTTTATTTTCCTCTGCTTTGGTATTCTAATGAGAAAAATGCCATCCCTCATTTTCCATACTTTTCTCTCCATTTCCTTCCATTTTAACATAGTGTTAAAGTTTGATATTATTTAAGCTTTGTTTGCACATTACCTGAGGGAAGTCCTTTATGTATAATTGCTCTTAAGATTACTAGATTGCACACCTTATAGTGTTGAGAATTGAAATTAAGGTTTTGACATTATTGTTCATAGAATTAGATTAAGTGAGTTTATTATAGCTTGTTTAGTCAATCTACCAAAAGAAAATATCAATGGTTGGAAAGATAGAGATTGCTTACTGCTCAATAAGAGAACATTTTGCAAACATTGAGAATTTCAATGTTCCATGTGCTCTAATATGGCCTTCCAAAATGTTTCTTCTGAATTTCTTGCTTCTTTACTCTTGTCATAAACATGACAAACCCTTTTCCATTCTCTGAAATCCGGAAGGTGAATTGCAAATTGGTGCACAAATGAGTGAATTCCGTAGATTGAAGTATGGAATTAATAAAGTTCAATGAAAGTTTGAATCTTAAAAGTTGTGCTTGTGCACCTTTAGAATCCTCTTCTGGTCATTCTTCTTCTTTACGAGAGAAAATGGTTAGTTCTTCATTGAAGTATTGAGATACAGTTAAAATATTGTGAAATAAGATTTGATTATTTACATTTTGATTATTGAAAGTTTTATAATGAGAAAATTCTATAAAACTACCTATTCTATACCTGAATTTGCAAAAAACTACCTTATTTAATTTTTTTTGCAAAAAACTACCTTATGTAATACTTTTGTTTGCAAAAGACTACCTTCTAACGGATTCGAGAGTTTGACCGTCAAAACTAACCTTTGACTATCACGTGTGACGCACGTGACCCTTTAATAAGCAAACCTTCCTTCTTCATTTCAGACATTCCTAGCCATTTTCTCCCTCTGCTGCTTCGGTCAAAATTATTCCCCTTCTTCTTCGATAGCCGCGTTTTGAGCTTGAAACTCGAGGTAAGGCCACTAAGCTAATTGTCCGTTTCAGCTTCGGTTGAGCCACTATAAGCTGTTTTCGAACTTCATCCGGTAACCTCAATGTGTATCGGTCACGATTCTCACCGGGTTGACTCAGTGAATGACCCGTCGAGGGTGACCTCGGTACACAGTGTTTCATCTTCCTGAAACTCATTAAGGCAAATAGCGCAATCCAGTGACTCTTTACCGAATTTCAAATCCTTCACATCGGCGTATAAAAATGTCGGAAATGTTTCGATTACGGATTGATCGAGTCCACGGATTTGAGCTCTTAACAAATTTTCATTTCTAGCAAAAGCAGCCAGATCACCAATTGAAGAATTATCGGAACATTGTTGGATGTAAATAGCAATGCATCCAGTAATGAAAAAACCTAGAACTAAAACAACAACAATTAAAGCCATTGATGGACTTACTTTATTTCCATTTAACTCATAATCATCATCATCACTCGATTGTCGTTGCGCATCCACAATTTGCAATAAAGAAGTTGAGATTATGCAGAGAAATAATAGTAGTATACCATACTGGTTTGTTGTTGTGGCTGTGCAACAATGGCGGCTCATAGTTTGGTGTAATTTCGATTTGAGAGGGAGAAAATCTTGCTTATTAAAGGGTCACGTGTGTCACACGTGATAGTCAAAGGTTAGTTTTGACGGTCAAACTCTCGAATCCGTTAGAAGGTAGTCTTTTGCAAACAAAAGTATTACATAAGGTAGTTTTTTGCAAAAAAAATTAGATAAGGTAGTTTTTTGCAAATTCAGGTATAGAATAGGTAGTTTTATAGAATTTTCTCTTTTATAATTGATTTTATTATCAACAGTGAACAGTGACTTTACCATATGCTAATACACATTTAAAGTTATTTTAATAGCCAAATTAGAGGTGGCCACTTCGAGGTGCTTCAGAAAACCGGGCTGCCAGTAGCTATGCAAAAGGAAGTCGGGAACTAGAGGCGATAGAGAAGAACAATAATTATGGATATCACATACTCTCTCTTAGGGGTGTAAAAAAAACCGACCCATTTAACCCGATTCGCTGACCTGAAGTCTTAATAGCGGTCATTGTTCTAAAAATTTGTATGTTTCAGGTCGGGTACCCGACCTGTCTTAATCGTCATGGGCCACAATATGAAATTTTCCGGGTGCGCGTTGATCCATGTGAATATACTGGCTCTCTCTGCCTCATTCAACTTGTTTTCTCAAAATTAAATAACATACGTAACAAAGATCATCCAATTAAGTAAGATTAGAATTACCATAAAAAATGAAACAAATACACAATTATATATATTAAGCACTTAACTGTAACCTGGTTTTGTGTTGATTTTTTTATCAATTTGCGAGTGTTTTTAAATTGAATGTATGGACCTTAACAATGTAATCTAGTGTGTGATGGACTAAGGATGAGGATGAGTGGCCAAGCCAATAGAAGGAAGAGGAGTAGGAGAGTAGGTTTCACTATCGGACCTAAAATTTTAACTTTTGAGGGATCCTCAAATGAATTATAATTAATTCGACTAGACATATATATTAAGCACTTAATTTAGACTCGATTTTAGTAATTTTTCGTCTTCAGTAACAACGAATAATGTCATTCATTCCTTAGGCTTAGACTTGAAAACGTTTATTTTGGAGAATAAAATTTTCCCAAGCTCACTTTGAGAATTTTTTTTAGAGTAAAAGCTTATTTTGTTAAAAATTTCAATACGAACTCAATCCGACCTAATTTGTTTGACAGGCCTAATAGCCCAGTGTCGATCTGACATTGCTAGTAGTGGGCCAACAACGATTGGAGGAAGGAATATCGAGGCCTACAATAGGATGAGGAAGCGAGGGAATGCATAAAAATACAATAGCTTGTAGCTACAAAGTGAAAAAAATAGATACAATTTTAACATTGTTCACATAATTTTTTTATTGAAGAACACACAATAACATTTGATATATAAAATATAAATAAAGTATGTATTATGACTACAATATTAATGAGGTTGAAAATTAGAGAAAGGAAATTAATTATAACAAGCTTTTAAGAAATTCTAAAAGCTTATTCGCCTTTGAATCAATTAATTTATTTTGTTGTGAGTTGAATGAAATGATTGTAGATTTTGAATTAGAAATATGAATATTTTAGAATAGGAAGATTACATTTTATGAATTGATTGTAAATTGGGGATATAAATTAAATTGGTATTGGATAAATTGATTGTGAGATGAGATGTGAACATGAGTTGGAATGTGAATGATATATAATAAGTTGGTTATGAATTGAGAATATGAAACTTTTGGAATATGAATTTGTATTTGATGAATCTAATTATTAAGGATAACCACAACTTTTAGGGTAGTATATAAAAATTAATAAATTTTCTTTGTTATCGATAATTTTAATTTTTTAAGGGAATTTAATTCAAACATTGAAAAAAAAATATTTATATAATTATTTTAATGTTTTATAAAAGAATAATTGTTAAAGTAATAAAGTATAATTAAAATCTTATATTTCTAAAGCAAAAATGATACTCTATTAAATTACATAAATAAAATGCAAAATGGCTTTTTCTTAAATGGGATTATGAATGTAAATTATAATGAGTTGGTATTTGAAGGATTGCATATGATTTGGGAATAATAATTTAAATTCTGGATGTAACAATACGATTTAGACTATAAATTGAGTATTAACGGTAGACTAAAGAATAAATATTATGAGCTTGGTTATTAAATTGGTAATATGAGAATGATTGAGAAGTTGTACAAGTTAGATTATGAAATCAGTGTTTTGTGGGTTTGGAATATGATGGAAAAGTTTATTCTTTCATGTAAACAGTGAATTTCTAGAAATTCTTTTTATGACATGTTAGGAATCATGATTTTTTTGGAAATTTAAAATTGGTTCAAATTTATTATTTGATAAATTAAAAATTTTCAAATTTGAATTTGGATCAAATTTTGCATTATTTTTAAAGTAGTTAAGTTGAAAATTTGAGAATGACTACCCAAACCTTATCATTCTCAAATTCTTCATTTATGATTTCATACTTAAAATCTATAATTAAAAATGAAATACTTATTCCCAAACACTACATTAGGAAAATTCTTGTATGAGACTGGTTCATTGTGAAACGAGTATATATAATTATAGATATTAAGGATTGAATTAGTGCATCTACCTCATGAAAAAACACATTGCAAGCATTTTGGAACTGAAGAAGTTTTAAATTTTTAAAAATTTATAATTTGTTGATTTCTAATTGTAATAAAATAAAGTGAATAACTTGTTAAATTTGTAAACTCTTGTCTATGTGAAATTGCATGTAATATTTACTAGCGAAGGTTAATTGAAAACAACAATCAATCACTCATAACTTTTTGTTAATTTTATTACTAGGGTAATACATACATCTGATCTTTTAAATTCCAACTTAAATAAAGACACTTAATGGTACTTAGATAATGAAATGTTGGTTTAACTTTCAATGTTTATATAAGAAAATGATAGAATACAAATTTAAGTATGATTAAAAATAAAAAATTAAAAAATATATATGAATAAGTATTGAAAAAAAAATGATGAAAATATTACTCACAATAGCATATACAAAGTTAATGAAACGTAACAAAAAAAAAGTTGTCAATTTCATAGGTACAACATACAACGTAAGTAGTACTTCATCTGTTTTAAATAGTTGCTCCATTTTGATTGTAGACACTATTTATTGTTTAAAATTATTTTTTATATTATAATTAATGTGTAAGGTAATATAATTAAGTGAAATCTTATTTAGAATCGTTTAATCGCATACTTTCATAATATTATTTTTTTATAATTTTTAAATGTGTATAATTCAATATGTAAATAAACAAAACAATACATTAGATTACGAAAAAAATCAGCAAATATAATAAAACGAAAAAACTACAATATAAAATGAGAATTCTTTGGGAAAAAAAGAGATCGAGAATATTAATAATAAAAAAATTATGCCCATATCTTTTAGGGATCAATAAAAAATAAGATACTGCAGTATGCCACTTACTGGCTACTGCTAGTATGCTCTTCGAGGTTGCTTGCAAGTTGCAACGGCAAGTTTTTGACTTTAATAAGTACTTCATTTTTTAAATTTTTGACCGTTGCAATTTCTCATTATGATACATGGGTTATTTCCAGATACTTTTTACTAGTAAAGAGCTTAGTCATTGAGTAGTCATTTACCGTTGCACTTGCACAAATTCAATTCAATGATTAAACAGGCAGCTACAAAACAAATGTTAAGATGATTGGAGAATAGAATGGGCACATAAAAAAGAAACTAGTGTATTAGGATAACCATTCAACTAACCCAGATATTAATCATGTTCAAACTAAGAACCAAAATAAAAATCACTACTGGCTCTACAAGGCAGAGGAAAAGCTAAGTTCAAGTGACAGTTAAACTTAAGATACACAGAAACATTTCTTTTTTTCCAATGGTTCCTTATACTGAGAACTACCACCATTTTTTTTACTTCAATTTCAATGAGGAGCTCCCACACCATCTACATCTGGGATCAGGTCGCTTAATCATCATCCTCGTCCTCCTGTTCGATCAAAGTAAACCCCATCACAATCAGCAAGGTCTAATAAAACAACAATACTATGATCAAATCAAATCAAATCAAACGATCATATCCACCTCTCCACTGCCATCCTCATCATCTTCATCATTCACTTCAGACCTTGACTTGTCTGATTCCTCTTCTTCCTCATCTTTATTACCTTCAGCCTACATTCCATGCCCAAAACACTTGTTAAGAATTTTTATTTTGCAAAGAATATGGTAAATATAAATGATAGATCAAAAAATAAGTCAACACAATGATGTACCAATTTCTTGTTGTAGGTGTTCATGCTCTTCTCATAATCAGCCTTCCTTTTCTCAGCTTTTTGAATGTAAGGAGCCTTTTCCTGTAATCAATTACAAATCAACAGTTAGTTCCAACTCTTGATTACAAATCCAAACAAAGTCAAAATTGACAAAAGGAATAAACTTACAGCATCAGACAACGACTTCCACTTCTCACCACCAGCTTTCCCAACCTATATATAATTAAACGAGCAACATTTTAACAGACATACTTCAAAATGACAATTGAATTCAGAATCAGATCATAAAATCAAATCTTACAGCAGCAACAGATTTGTTGTTAGGGTGCTTCTGTTTGTATGTGACTCTGAACTCCTCCCTATAATATGAAAAACAAGTCAGATTCAAGTAAATGAAGTATAGTATGAACAGAACTGAAAACAACATGACAAAAACGGAAAGGCATACATGAAAACGAAGAAGGCACTTGGAGGCCTCTTTGGCTTGTTAGGATCCTTTGCCGGCTTCCCCTTCTTGGCAGCAGCTCCCTTTTTCACGGAGAGCCTAAATGGAATCACGAATATCAAAATAATCATTATTTAAGTCAAGACAAAATAAAATATAAATTACAGTGAGATCTTAGATCTAGCCAACAAAAATATGCATAAAGGTCAAAAATCTTCGCATCTCAGCCTCAATAGTTTCGAAAAAAAGTTCAATAAACGAAGTCAAAGGCATAAAAGGTTCACTCAAAAAATCAAAACGATACTATTAATTACGAATAAAACAAAATAAACCTGACCAATTCTAGATTAAAACTACTAAATTCAAAAATCAACATATGCTCATAAATTAGGGTAAAATAAGCATATAATCTCAAACTAGCTTTTTTCAGAAAGCGAAGCAGAAAAAACACAACAATAACAAAATAAACCGTTAATTTCATTCCAGAACCATCGTTGTACATCCGAACAAGTATAGTCTACCTAAACGGATACGGCGCCGTTAAAACCTAACAAACACGAAAAAACAGGCATACTCTAACATGAAGGACAACAAAACCGAAACAAATCTGGATTCAGAAATTCAAAAAAACATCAATAGATGCAAGCAATCGATTCAACCGACAAAACTGACCATAAAAATTCACAAAACCACATAACAGACACAAGCAATCGATTAACGATACAAAATAACACAAAATTAAAATTAAAGCAAAACACATCATACTTGGTATCGGTTTTCGCCTTGGATTTTCCACCCTTCATATCTGCAAAACATCAAAAAAAATACAAAAACAATAAGAAAACCGAATCGATCGCAAAAATCAAGCAGAAAATCGGAAAAAACGAGCACGAAGCGACGAAATCTAAGATGCGAGATGTACCTGGAGGCTAGGGTTAGGGTTAGAAGGAAGAGAGAGATACGCGGTTACTGAAGATATGCGATATTGAGAAAGAGAGAAAAAAAGAGAGAGAAAATGAGAAGGGTTGGGTAGGAGCGGAGGGGGATAAAAAGGAAGAAAGGAGGGGTTTTGTGGGAATTTAAATTGAAATTCTACTAAATATCTCAAACATTTACATACCCAAGTGGGTTGGGATAGACTTACTCACAGAAGGATCATCAGATTTTAAGCGGGATTTTAATTTTCCTTTTGCCACGTCATCGATCCGTGCTCTTCTTATTTCTATTGTTCATTCTTTTTAGTTTTATTTTTTTTTATTTTGTCTTGTGTTTTCTTATGTGCTTGTTTCCTTGAGATTTTTCTTCTTGTTAACATTGCTTTGCTCTTCATTTTGTCATCAATTTGATTTCATTCTTTTTTAAAAAAAAAATTATGTGGAATGTGAGCAGAATTTTTTTAATGTGGTTGGAATTTTATTATTTACTATTTATTTTGTTGATATTAATTATAATATTTGTTATATTAAGATTTATCTGTTATATGTATACCAATATTTTAAAGAGGGATTTCTTGTTGTTTTGAGTTGATTTGGGTGAATCATAGTTTTAAATGACTTAATTGAGTTTGGATTGGTCATTAACTATAGATTGTCTACATTTAGCGTGTTTTATGCGGTTTTTTAAAGTGCTGATTGTGAATTGATACTACGCTATAGTTAAGTGCGATTAACTTCTATGTAATTTTGGATCAATAAATTACTTCTACTATTTTGATTAAATATATGTTTTTAGTGAATATAATATCGTTTTATATAGGTTTTTATGGCAAGGCTTTACAATGTGCACATTTTTTTACTACAAATTGTGATTTAATTCACTATGCAATTTATTAGATATTTTCAAAATTGCACTTAGTTGCTCACTTTTTTTCATTTTGTTGTATTAAAAACTCAATCTATATGTTCAGTGTAAGGTGACTATCTAAAAAAATCTCATCAAAAAACAATTATTACAAAAATTGCATTTTAGAATAATTTGATGTCATACAAAATAATTTATAACGAAAAATATTGGAAAACTATAAAATACAAAAAATTGTCATAAGGAGAACTAAAATGATCCTCGTGTGATACATCCTTATGTTTAGGGATGAAAATATTTATATCACTCTCCTATGCAATTTTTAACTTCTTACTTAGTATTTGACTTTATTTATTGAGCTATCACATTTCCTCACAAAAATCCATAATTTCACTTAAATATTTATATGTTTTCAAGAGCACATTCGATCAATCTTTTTACACCGCAATTTAACTAGCATTCAAAATCATTTAGTTTGAGAATGCCTATAGCCAACATCTAAACACTTCCTTTGATATATTCTTTCTTACTTAGAACATGAACATTCATACCTAACTGACCGTTTATGTAAGGTTTAGCCCAATTGACAACATGCAAAACTCTACTCTATATTTTGTCCCTTTTTACATACTTTTCTTAATTTACGTACTTTTATTTTCAGTCATGCATAGTTTAATTTATTTCAACGATTCCTATGCTCATGCATAGTTTAATTTATTTTAATAAATTCTGTAGTGAGTTGTCCAATTTCAAGCTTAGATTGCAGAATTCATCTCTCACTCCGAGAGTGATGATGCGAAATCTTCTAATTTCTTATCAAAGTTTAACTTTTTTTTTTTTGCTATAATGTTGAATATCTTATTTGCCTTGAATGGTAGTAGTTAGAATTCATGCTTAAATTCATTATTTGTGATTTTAATTATTTGACTTGTTTATTTTGTTCTTTATTTGATTTATGCTTTGTCGTTGTGGTAATATTAGTAATTTTATGCATAGTTTCTTTAGGATTTTATATGACGGGGGAGGGGGGGGGGGGGATGGATTACGAGTTCTTTACATGACTTGGCTTTTATTTTGATGAATTTCATGTTGGT
Organism: Amaranthus tricolor; assembly: GCF_026212465.1. Lineage (NCBI taxonomy): Eukaryota > Viridiplantae > Streptophyta > Magnoliopsida > Caryophyllales > Amaranthaceae > Amaranthus > Amaranthus tricolor. Next base: position 24,584,942 of record NC_080055.1, read on the forward strand.
TGTGTAATGAGTCATAGCTTATGACAAAAGTTCACTCTAAAAGTCAAGTTGAGTGAAAAACAGAGATGAACCCTAGTAAGTAATTCCCAATTCAAATTTAGTGACGACCCTTAAATATTCCCACTAGAGGTGCACAAATCACTTAATATCAACTTAAGCCCTTGTAGTGTAGTAGCCTAGTCACAACTAGATACCTTTCGTCACCTTTAAAGATGCTAAATCGGGTTTAACAGTACATTCAAGTTTGATGTGCCTAATTTTGAGTGACTGAACGTGAACTTTTCGTCATTGAAAGTTGTTGGTTTAAGGGAAAGTAAAATGTCGAGAAAGTCTGATTTCCTTCTAACCCAACAGCTACATGTTCCTTAAACATTGATGTTGTGGGAGCACCTTTGATAAACATTCCATGTCAACAACTCCATGATAGCATACTAAGGCCACCTATGTCATGCATGTCTGCCTACCCCTCTTGCTAGAATTCTAACCAGTCATTTGAAAATAAACATAAAATGCAAAACGCCTAAGTAAACATTTTAGGTATATCTTTTGGTCGTAGGTTTTGAATATAATGCGCATTGGTTCTTATATAAAAAATCGTGGTTGAGGTTTTCCATTATAAATGTTATTTATTTTGCTTATTGATTTCATATAGCTCAATCAATTTTTAAATCATAATTCCCTTTGGTTGTAGGGTTTGAATATATGTGCTCAATCTTTTGCCTTACCTGTTTCTTCTTATTGACCACTTTTTTCCTCATCCCTATTATCAACACTAGCAATAGGCGTTGTAATGCCAACTTCACTTCCATTATGACCTTACAATATTGACACGCTAGGCAATCCCTTTATATACCAAAACACAATATGTTTTGAGTAGCATGCTCTCCATTCCCATACGTAAAAATTAAGTGCTAATCATTCTTCGAAGAGGAACTTATGATCACCAATCACGGGTTAATGCAAGTTCTAGCATTAATCATTCACTTTAGTTCCTCACACTCCATAACAACACAATAAGCTTCGAGAAATTTTAATTACCAAAACCAGTATTTTCGTGTCCGGGACTAAGGTTATAGTTTATTTGCTGTTATTAATAGCAAGAAATTTTTTTTTTCTTTGTTTCCTGTAACTAATAGCGAACAAAGAATGACAATATCATATGCATATAGGTTCTTATATATAAAATAATGGTAGAGGTTTTTCATTGTAAATGTTCTTTATTTTACAGATTGATTTCATATAGTTTATTTGACTTTTTAAACTATAGTTCCCTTTGGTTGTAGGGTTTGAATATATGTGCTAGGATCTTTTGCCTTAACTTCTTTTTCATATTGACCTCTTTTTTCCTTATCCCTTGCACTAACACTAACAATCAGAGTTGAGATGCCAACTTCATTCCGAGTGTGACCTTACAATATTGGCACATTTTGCAATCCGAGTGGCATACTCTCCCCTCCTATACGTAATCAAATGCTCGTCATTCTTCTTAAACGAGTTTGTGATCACCAATCACAGGCTAACGCAATTTCTGGCAATTGCCCTTCAACTTCGTTCTTCACCCCATAACCCTCAACTCATCACCCCATACATGTCCATTGAAAATCCTCTCCTACAAAAACCTTTTTTCATCATTCCAAATACTCTCCACAAACTTATCTAAACAACCCCAAATTTCTATCTTCAATTGCTCTTCTAACCCAATTTGGGGCCATAATCACTTACAAAACCTCATCTTCTACTACCATTCTAAATTGCATAATCCTAGTACACCTCTTTCACTTTGATACTTGAAACTATTATCCCAAGTCCAATTAGTAAATTCAAAGTTGATATAAAACTACCATCAAAAATTAGCGCAAGAGACAGTCTCTCGAAGAGACGCATTAGATATATAAATAACGCAATTAATACAAATTAAAGAGAAAATAAGAATGTGGGCATCTTGTTTTGAGGTCGTTACTTTGAGAGACGGTCACAAGAGTAACCAAAAGAGTAACCGTCATCATGGCTGTGAATAAATGCAAGGATAGAACAATTTATCCCAAATACAAGTAATAGATAATCCACAATTTGTTGTACAACAATTTTGGGGAAAAGCATTCTACCAAAAATTTTTCAGGTCCTAGTCCATTGCTCCATGCAAAGGAAAGGACCGTAAAAAAATTTCTCATTCATCTTCATCATAATTGAACTTAATTGAATGGGACTCCAAATCAATTTGCCCTCCTCTGTAGCTTCCACGTTTCTTCTTGGTCTTCTCATGCCGAAAACCCCTACAGAAAGCATAAAAAAGAAAAACATTTACATAAAACTTAAAGAGTTCCTACTTCCTATTTTCATGGTTGCAAAGATTTTAGAGGAGTTCGAGCCAAAAGCACAGATTTGGAAATCAAAAATTGTTGTGAAAAATATTCTCTTCGAGAGATGATATATGGGCTAAATAGCCCAATTAATACAAATTAAAGAGAAAATAAGAATGTGAACTTATTGTTTTGAGGTCATCTCTTTGAGAGATGGTCTCTCACAAGAGTAGCCTTTCGGAAATTCACGGCATACTAATTCCTCATTTCTCATACACGAATTAACCAATTGGTTTCAGGATATGTAGCAATATGAGTTAGAGCATAGATAATCAATAGGAAAACAGCTGGATTAGAATTATAACTTAGCATAAAAAATTGAAATCAAATCACAATTCACCATTCAACAACATTCCTTTGCCCCAATACCATACTTGGGGTGGGGTTTGGGAGAGTCGGTTGTACGCCATCTTGCCCTTGGTAACAAATGCACATGCAGCTTCACGTACATAAAAAGTGCACATGATTTAATGAGTAATTTTACTTTTAACCCACTGTAATTTGTAACCAAAGAACTACATCTTTGGTCCCATCGAACTAAGGGAAATACAATACATAAATCATAGTAATTCACAAAATTATGGTCATTTGATCCTCTGATAACCAGATACAGTAGAACATGATGGATACTGATTGCCTCATACAGGTATAGGGTGTGGGTGGGAGTGACACAACAACAGAAGCATGAGTGTCTGAATCTTATGCCGTCGCCACTAGATAGTACTTCCTTTGTTCCATAATACTTGCTACATTACAAGATCGGGCACTATTCATTTATCACCCTTAATTTGTGATTCGGTTTTAATCTTTAATTTAAAAACATAGTGAAGTTGAATCTTGTTTGATTCGTCTCAATGCAAAGATTATTAATATAAATTTTTAAATTATTTTATTAAACATAATTAAAGATATTAAGTATTCAATTAGCGCATTGGATTGCATGAAAAGTCAAAAGGTGCAAGGAAGTATTGACTATTGTAGTAAAACCAAGCAATTGCAAAAAAGCAGAATGTAAATTAGCAATGCTTACTTTCCTCTAACTTGCCCCAAAACTTCCTGTGCTTTTGCACCATAGCCAGATTCAGCACCATCCTGTAGAAAACACAAGTGTTTAGATACACCGAGGTTCCAGTAATCTACAAAGAATATAAGAAAAATAAGTATAGCCCTATATCAGCAGACCTTAGCCCAATAAGAATTATCTTGAAGCCTTTCATCTACGAATTCAACCTCCTCCTCCTTTACCCTCCGGAATGCATTAGCAGCGCTTCTTGGCTACAAAAGTAAGTTTTAGTCATCAATTTCAGGAACTTTTAACAGTATAGAGTACCAATATGTCAAACTGCGCACACATTTATTTAAATTAACACGTGTAAGGAGTTTAATTTCACGGAACGAAAATGCATAATATGAATGGATAGTGCAAGCTCTTCGAGTGCCGTAATTTATAGAATAAATCATGTCCCTCTCGTTTTCCTCTCACAGCCTGAATCTGTGTCCTCACTATTCTAAGTTCTGACACAATATCAACGTAGACAAACCTTGCCCCTCAATAGCCAGTTCATGACTAAGTACAAGCTTGATGCTAATGAAATTTTATACGCAAATAACTTAGAAAAGATTTGCAGATATGCCAAAGCCTTAATCGCAAACAAGTGAGGTGGACTACATGAACTAGTAGATCAATCTCATTGGTCGTCCACATAAATTCTTCTTTGCCATTTATTTTGAATTTCTAGCATATAAATCTGAAATCTTCGTATTCTTTTCCACTCCAGTAGTTGAGGTCTTCGGTCTTCTTCACCCTCTTTTATAATCCCATCGGTTCCAACTTCTAATAGTCTGTGATAACGGAGGGATTAGAAGCCTTAGAAACTTTTACTGTAGATAACATCTATATACTAGCAGGAGAAGAGTTCGAAAAGGGGAGATTTTTCTTTTAACTTCAAATTAGGTTCTTCAACAATGGCAGAAGCTTAATTGCATAAATATGGCCTCTATGCTGTCAAGCACATGCTCTTGTTGTACCAAATTCTATGCGCTCTGGGAATCTCGCCCGCCCACACTTTATACACCCCAGCAAGCTAAGCACATGTCTATGCGGCTTGTCCAGCATGCATGCTGCTTGCCCATGCATATACATGCTGTTGCTAGGCTTGTCAACCACTAAACGCTGGCCTACGTCCAAGTTGCCATCCGGGCTGCCATATTGTCCTCTACTAAGTCCCATGCCTCTGAAAAATCTTTTGCAGTCAATTCTTCTTTGCCAAGAGCCAATCTATGTCTAGATTTCCAAATTATTAAATCTGGTACCCACCCTAAGCTCGGGTCATCCAGTCTACCACCATATGAACTCCGTATATCATCTCTTCTTCAAAAGAATTATCTTTGATTCTAGGCGTAGTCTAGCAGTTAATGACTTAATGTAGCTAGTGGCTCTCCAATTTCCCATCTAGAATCTGTTGACGAACCCAATCTTTTGCTAGCCACCTTGAATGGTCCTTTATCTAAGCACTTCAAGCAATGATTCTCCTTAGACGTGGTATTTCAACTGTGTGGGGTACTATAGCTACGTTGGTAGTGTTTATCTATGATTCTATTTCCTAATGGTTAAATACTGGTACCTACTAAGTACTAACTTAGTATCCTTTACTCATACACATATTGTTGTAACCATAATGTACAGCTTTCCTCTCGGATTGCCAGGGATGACTTAGTAATACATTACACATGAAACATTCATGTGCAATACATTTCATTGCACCTCTTCCCTAAAAGATCCTATTACACATTCAAATTTAAACACCATCTCATAATTGTATCCTCTTGTTGATTATCTACACAACACAACTTGCAAGGTGAGGATGTCGTGTAGTGGTAATGCAAGTTTCTCCACCGAAGCCTAATTACATAGCTGGTTTCACTTCTACTATAAATAATTGATGAGGTTGCAACCATCTCTCTATATTAGTAGTATTTAGTTGGAAATAGTAGTATTTACCTCCTACAACTACATATAGTTTCTCCCTTTAATCAAGCTTACTTGTTCAAAAAGTAGATGTCATATGTAGGACTCTCAGTGGTGTTCTTATATGGGTAGAGTTCGCTACTTTGTAAGCATTGTCCTCGCTGAGAGGTTCTTTGTTAATCCTCATATAGTACCACCATGATACTCTTATCCTTGACGAAAATAGGATCTTAGTCCCTTTGTTGGTAATGAATGTTTTAACTGGGACATTCAAAGTTCAAACTAGCCATAACATTTGAAACAAACGATGTTTTGATAGGTTTAACTCTTGTATAAGGAACTTAGAACCACTAGAAGTATTAATATTGCGAACTAATAAGATCCTCTTGTGCATGTGCTAGATGTGGAAATTACTATGATTTACTCCCTAGTCCCAAACTCCGTAGGTCCAACTTACCAACTTCATGGCCATGTTCCTAATCTCACATAAGTCCAAGTGTGTCCCTCTATGCTGTAAATCCTCATTGAGTTCAGTCACAAAGCTACTTAATTTAACTCATCATCCTCTAAATAATCGTGATTAATATGTAATCTGTTACTTGGTATAATATATAACACCATGAATTTTAGCATAAAAGAATAATTCAGAATAAGCAATCTATTACTTACCAGAACTATTTCTCCAAAAACATTATCAATTACATATTAGATGACATTGACAAGGGTGGAAAACCTTTAAAAATTACTAGAATTCTATGGATTCAAATGATTCAACATATAAGAACTGATCTAGCAACAAACTTAAGGACATAATGTCTTTATCTACTTTACAGAACATTTCCCTAATAGGGAAAAACAGAGCGGAAGCATGAACTAATATATATATATATATATATATATATATATGAAGTTCAAGTGAAAACCATTCTTATATGAGAGCCGTAAGAACCAATCTGACTGACCAAAAAGTGTTAGTTTTTTACTAAAAGGTATTACTTTTAGGTAAAAAAGTATACTTTTTTTGAAAATAAAAGATATACTTTTAGACAAATAAATGTTACTTTAAAAAAAATTCTGAAAAAAAACTCACAAAAAGGTTTTACTTTTTATAAAAAAAGGTGTTACTTATCCAAAAAAACGTGTTAATTTGTATTTATATTTTTTTCTAAAAGTAGCATTTTTTTGCTAAAAAGTACCAGATTTTTGTAAAAACAAAAGCAACATTGTTTTGTACAAAAGTAACACCTTTTTTGTGAAAAAGTAACACATTTTTATCGGAGATTTTGGTTCTCACGATTTTCATATAAGTTTGATTCTCACTGGAACTTAACCCTATATATATAGAGAGTTTTATAATAATAGAACTCTCCTAGCTAGAAAGAAAATTGTATTTCCGCTATCCCTATGAAATTATACCTATTCTTTTTTACGTTTGTCCACTCACTTTGTACTATTCCCTTTTTTTACAGTGATCTCACTCACTTTATGTTAATCTTATCACATACTTATTCTCTACATGCATCTCATCTACTCATTTTTTTCATCATATGTTTTTTCTTATTTTTTAATTGTAAATTAATTTTAGAAATTAAAAAAAGGGTGCAATTCTACAAGGACCGAGGAAGTTGTATGTTATTAAGACATTAAGGCAGGGTCACATGTCAAGGTATCCACACACTCTAATTGGTATGATAAGCCAAATAGTTTATATCACGAACCACCATGACACTAGAATTGATGCGCTAGCTTGCTAGTCTCAGTACATCAACGAAAAATAACAAGATGATACCATGAAAGGAAGATACCAACTCAAGCTCATGCAGGATATACATAAGTCTAAAAATAAATTCACATAACAAAAAATTAGGTAAGCAACAACTAAAACAAACTCTACATTGCCAAGACATACCTCAGAGGAACCATTGCTTAGCTTTGTTTTGTCTTTCGACCATGATTCTTTTTTATCGTTTTCCAAAACTCCATTGACGGAGCCATCAGGTGTTTTAGATCCATTTGATTGATCTATATTATCTTTCTTCCTACGCTTGGAGTCATCAAATACTTCCTTTTCAACACCTCCAGTTTCATCTTCTTCAGATGCAGGCTTCTTTCTCTTCTTTGAAAGTTTTTTCCCTACATCATCATTTGTATTCTCTACAACAATAGCTTCTTTCTTTTTCTTGCTTTTGGACTTCTCTTTCTTATCTTTCTTTGAAACATCATCAACTTTTTCTAATGTTTCCACTTCTGACAAATCAGACATTTCCTCTTTCTTCTCATGAGATTCGTCTTTATGCTTCTTGTCCTTAGACTTCTTTTGATGTTCATTTGACACACTCAACAGGACATCTTCATCCTTGTTATTTTCACTCTTGCTTTTCTTCTTCTTATTAGCTTTTACATCATCGAAACCATCAACGAGCGGATTTTCTACTTTTGTTTGGGACTTTTTCCCATCATTGACTTTGTCTTTCGTGTTAGTAGCTTGCTCTTTGCCAGCGTTATCACTAACTTTGGCATCATTCCTAGAAGCAAAGGACATCAATCAACATTAGTCCTAGCACACTCAACCCAAGTAAATTAACTAGAGCTATAACAACATAGGGTCTACAATCCCTTGATAATGGCATGACATTATCAATCAAATGATTCTAAAACACACATAACCACTATAAATCACAAAAACTTTTTACACAAATGGATATCAACTAAATACTCAAACATGGGGCATAAGCAGTGATTAAACCAACTTCCAAGCCTTTCTTTGACCAAAAAATACACACAAATACAAGCAAAAAATGTCCTACCGCTTGTAATATAAAATTTTAAAAACTCGTACGAAATGCAAGCAAATAAAAATCCATGAAACATGATAGCTAATACAACAAGAATGCCCCTAAATAAAGCGGCATTGTGATGTTAATACTAAAGGTTTTTAATTGCAAAATTAGACCAAAAGTTCACGTAAATGGGTCAAAAATGGATTAAATGAAGTCTTGAACTCTTGAACAAGAGAAACCATAAAGTTCTAACCATAATTTGACACGGGAATTTTCCCGATGCGATAAGTCCAGCATTAGCAAATTCAGGAATGCTTCAAAGGATAAAACAAGTTGATTGAATAAATACATAGATTGAAATAAACGTGCAATAATAAGAAATGTAGCAATTTCAACAAATGAAGGAGTATACTAGTTTATTCAAACATTACTAATAACTTATAAAGATCATTCAATAGCTTAAGCTAATCAAGGCCAATTTCCCATAAAGCTAACGTCTAAGGAGGTTCAAATCTCATCCACCCTTCACGGTTCTAGCTAGGCCTGTTAAAAAAAAACGACCCATCGACCCGCATCCTAAATGGCGGGTCTAAAAATAAAAATAATTATAAGTTACGGGTCGGTTCATGGGGGCACAAAATAATTTTATCCGGGTACCTGCTGACCCGTTTATTAGATTTTTTAATAAACAGTATGTATTGTTATCTGCCAGCACAACTAATTTACTTTGGCTAGCAATTAAAGTGCACACCCAGTAGCCCAGCAAATAACAACAATCAGTATCGATTGGCTTAGTGCAATTCATACAACATCTAATTCCTTTTGCTTAAAATCATTGAAGCTCCATTTTCTGATAATTTTCATTTGGAGATGATTTTCAGTTAAAAATTTAGCATCTCAGATTTCAATTTTTAGAGGTTAAGGCTTATAATTTCGTTCATCAGTTGCTGAATTGTTTGTTCCTATTTTGTGAAATTAGCTTTGGTATAAGTTCGAAAAATCCGGGTACCCACTGTCCCTACCGATTTATCCGGATCCTGATTTTCGGGTACCCGGTTACAAACACCCCTAGTTCTAGCCCAAAGCGCAATCGAGAGGGCGTGATAGGGTAGAAATATAGAATACATATTGTAGGATTTGAACTATTAACTTAACCTTTTGTTTGAATTGATTCTATGGACAAATGTAAAACTCTAAACTTACCACTTCTTAATATGTTGGAAACACATTTCTTCCAAATTTGGTACAGAATTTTTCCAGCTCTCTTTCTGCAGGATTCAACAAAAAATATTTTACAAAAGTTAGAAACAACAAATTATAAAGAACCCACTAATGGTAGAACTTTCAAAATTGAAAAAATTGGAGAAATTTGAAATGAGATTACCTCTATATGTGCTTCTTTGAAGAATTTCTTGAGGGTTTTAGGGAACCCATTTCGTTCAAGGAATTGGCAAATGGATTGCAGAAGAATAAGCCTTGATTGATCAGAAGGTTGATTCATATTTGAGTAAGAATTGAGTAGAACTTGACGAGGTTTGAACAAGGTAACTGGAGCTAAATTGGTAGCTGTCGCTTCTCCTCTGCTCTTCTCGGGATATTGCATGTGATTAGGATTTAGGGTTTAAGAGCAAGAGCTGAGTTCTCGAAGAAGGGTTGAGGAAGATTCTAGATTTTCACTAAAGCTAACATGAAATAGGTTTTGGGCCGAACAAAACTTGAATGATAGGAGTATAACGCTTGGATTAGACGAAAATTATAATTATCATCGTTCTACATGGTATATCTCGCTCATAGAAAAATTATAAATAATGACGAAAATGTGAAACAAATGAGTAAAATTAACAAAAAAAAAATAATAATAAATTGAGCTTTAATAAACTTAATTCAAAAAATAAGTGTTTATATGTCCGAGTCTAAAATTAGGTTAGTTCACAGTTACTAACAGCGAACAAAAAAATTGGTCAAAAAAAGTCAAAATTATTTAAGGGAGACAATGTCATATTGTTAGAAGAGACAAAAAAATGGAAATTGTGTTTGTATGTTTTTAATTTTTTTTGTCCCTCTTATTGTTATGACATTGTCTCCCTTCTGTTCGTAGTTATTAACTGCAAACAAACAATTTTGACTTGTTTTGCAATTTTTTTGTTCGCTGTTAGTAACCGCGAACTAACCTAATCTTAGGTTTGGAAATAAAGACGCTTTTTTTTAGAATTAAGTTGACCCGAATATCTTTTTTTTTTTTTTAATTTTGCTTATTTCTTTCGCATGTTCTGGATTAGACTACTTTGATTTATTGTGTAACTAAATAATGCCTGTGCGATGCACTGTTTTATTAAATTTTCCTATATATTTGTATCATTTAAGAAAATAAAATTTAAAAATAAATTTATACTTATATCTCATTTCATTCTAAATAGTTGCATACATACATACATTGTTTGATTTGTATCATACTTTCATTGTGCCCGTAAATGATTACGAAAATTTAGTTAATGACAAATAAATCACAATAAAAGTTAAAAAATTTGATTATATTTTTAATATAATTGTATTTATACTTCTATTTGTTTACTTTGAATAGAAGGGCAAATAGCACAAACATGAAATATACAATACAAAATTATGAATATTTTTAATAAAAAGTAACATACCAATTTATGCTTACAAAAACAAATATTACAAATTTGTATAAAGTATTACAACTATTAAAAACATACTTCAAAATCAAATTTAAAATAAATATTTATGTAAAATAATTTTATAGAAGTTTAAACAAAAGAATAATATGTTTGTCATAAAAAATATAAGTGACTTGCATAAAGATAGTCACAACGTAAATCATGAAGTATTAGAATTATCCATTGTATTAAAGCAACCAATAGTATAAATAAAAAAAATCCTAATAAAACTATATTATTTTTTAACCATCTCAAAATATTTAATTAAATAATACTTATTTGATAAATAACATTGAGAAGATTTATAAATTATTTAAAAAAATAAAATAAAATATATGATTTTCTAATACATTAAATAATGTGACCTAAAACATATAAAATCAATCAATATAGATAATATTATAAACATAGTTAGAAACTAATAAAGTCAAAGATGTAAATATTAGTCATAAAAACAAGGACATCATCATTGAGTTTTAGAGGAAAAAGTTTTATTGAAGTTGTGACATGTAATACCCCAGATTTAGCTTGAAAAAGAATTGATAGACTACTCATATCAACAAGGTGCATCTTCTTTTTTAGGGAGCCCATTTGCTAAGAATTCCACAGTTAAGCGTGCTTGGTGGGGAGCAATCTTAGAATGGGTGACCTTTTGGGAAGTGTTCCCGGGTGCGCACGAGTGAGGCCAAAGTGCGCTGGAAAGACTTGTGTTAGTTTGTGGGGCTAGTCTACAGTCTCCATGAGTAGTCACCAGCGGTCCGAGAGGCCGGGGTGTTACATGACATGTAAGCAATAATAAAATTGTGATGATGTCAGCATTTGTGTTAGTAATAGTTATTATAGAAGATTAGATTACAGCTGGTCTTGGACGAAACAATCTCAATATGAGACGAATAGCCCAATCAGTCCAATTAAAATATTTCTATAATGCGCTCAATACTTGATCTATTTAAGTTCATAATTGATACATTTAAGGTTAAAATTGATTTTTTTTATAAGTTATAACTGATCATAATTAATCACTTTAAGGTGTGAATTAAACTCTTAGATCAAAATTGAAATTTTTTATAATAAAGAAGCCATGAACTCTAGGTCATTTTCCAAGAGCATTCATTGAATCAATTAGCAAATACAGTTCGAACTCGACACTTCCTCCACCTTCACATCCAGTGTAAGCAAACGTTACACCTACAACTTTATTTCCAAGTCCATTATGAACAGAAAATTATTGGGGGAAAAGCAATACCACTATTATTGGTTGATAATTAAAGAGTACAAGTACTCTTATGTTCCATTATTCCATTAAAACCACCATCTTGCATCAAATAAGAGTACTTATAATAGGCAATGTTTGAAATCCAACCATAAAATAATACCATTATATTACCTTCCTTTTGAAATTATGAAAAAAAAACCGTATTTAGGTAAAAATTGATCAGTATAACGTCAAAATTGATCAATTTAAGGTCAAAATTAAAATTTTTATTTTAATTGATCTATTTAAGATTTACTTTAAGTTGAAATAATAAAAGTTAAAATTGATACATTTAAGGTCAAAAATGAATTCTTTTAGATTTTAATTTATGAAAGAGCGACCATTTTCATTTTTCAATTTTTGATTTTTGAGCCGGCCCATATTGACGGTCTCATAATGTGATCGTCTCATCCAAGTTTTTGTGATTAGACTATTGATAAAGTGGATTTCAAGGGTCATTAAATTTTATGAAATTAAAAATTCAACAACAAATTCTTTATTAAGACCGTCGTACCGTGAGATGGCTTAAAATAGCCTGACCCAATTTTAATTTCTTATAATTTAATAAAAAAAGTTTTTATTTAGTTAACTGTTGTGTAAGTTTAACAAAGGGACAATCTCATACAAGACTTGCTGGAATTCAATTATAGGGGATGTTTGGTAATTGGTCGTTGGCTGTTTGCTGTTGACTGTTAGCTATTAATTTATTTGACCAGCTGGAAATGTTGGCTATTATTGTTGATTTTTTAAGCTAGCTGAAAAACCAGTTGTTTATGGAGATGTTTGGTAACTTTAAGCATTGATTGTGGTTGTGTATTAGAGAAAAAATGAGTGAATAATCAAACACTAACAAAAAAATCTAACTGAAATAATTTTTATTTTGACTTAAAAGCCATTTAACAAATACTTTTTTAGTACATTCAAACAAAGACTTTCTTAATTTACACGATTTTATTAGTCTAGAATTCATCTCTTAAGAGTATTATTATACTCAAGACTAACGAATGAAAAACTTATCTCTTGAGACCTTTGACTACTCCTATGCACCATAGTACATAAGATGATAATAAGAAGATCTAAATACTTATCTAAGTTTGTGATTTTAACCAACCATACATCACTTGTACTAATTACTTTCTGTTTTGCTGATATAAATAAATGGTTAGATTGAGAAAGAATAAAATTATAATGCATTATCACGTGAACATATGGTATTAGGTCGTAATGAAATATTGTGAATAAAAAATATAAATTTTCATTACCAATATCTAAAGGTTACCAATCTTTGGCAGTGATTGGAATCATTAGAGGTGTTCAACAGGGCGGGTCGGCTCAACGGGTCAAAGGTCGGGTCAAATTTTAATAGGGCATTAGTGGGTCGAATCAATAATGGGCCTTCGTGTAAAGGGTCGGGTCGGGTTGGACCGGATAATTATAGGAATCGGTTGTAAAAAAATATTTTACCACTTTTTTTTTATATATTTTTATATGATATTGTTATATTCATAGTTGAATTCACCTAACGGGCCATAAAAATATGATAAAAAACTATTTTATGAACTTTTAAAAAACGAGTCAAAGTGGATCGTATTCAAACGAACTTTCCCTTTAACAGTTGACATGACCTGCCTCGCCCCGACCAATTTAAAATTTGGCCCAACCCATCCCGACCCGGCCCATTGAACACCTCTAGAATCAATCATTGCAAAAGAACAAAACTACCAAAACCACCAAATCTAAGACAGGGCACTACCGCTGACTCGGGTTCCCAAAAAGCCGATTCGACTTTTTATATTGTTCTCTAATTTGTGCGATTTTTCTTTTTGGTATATTTTGGACTTTGCTGTTATTAGATATTCTACTATATGTAGTATGTCATATATATATATATATATATATATATATATATATATATATATATATATATATATATAATCTAGTTCCTATATACTCTAAATTTCCCAAAAAAAAAACCATTTACATACAGTGCAAACGCAATGAAATCTTAAGAGTTCCTCTTTCTATTTTATGATTGTGAAAACAATTCAGTTACACATGGTTGCAAAGATTTTATGATGCTCGAGCCAAAGCATGGAGACGTAAATTCACAGTTTAGATTTATTAAGACCATTTTACCGTGAGACGGATTAATACGGACTGATCCAATTTTAATTTCTTAAAATTTAATAAAAAAAAAAACGGAAATTCTATTTTATTAGGACCGTCTTAATATGGGCTTGAGCCAAAGCATGGAGATGGAAATTCACAGCATATATACTCTCATACACTAACTAACCAATTGATTTCAGAATAAGTAGAATTATAACTGAATTTGAATCATCATCGAACAATAACATACTAACTGTATTTTCAATTTACTTCATTTGTATTTTCATCAGTTTGGTTTTAAGATGTAAATTGATCAAATCTTAGTATCAAATTTTCAATTTGATTCTAGATGAATATCAACAAATTTGTATGTTATAGTTTCGGAAATCCTTTTTTTACGCGATATAAGCATTTTTTAGTAAGCATGTAAGTTACTGAGCAGTTATATAAAATTAATTAGCTTTTTTTAATTAAATTAAAATAGGAAAGTTTCACGTGATAATCTTATGGTAACCAAAGTTTTTTTAATATTCACGTGGTAATCCTGAGGTTTACAAAAATAAACCTCCGTAACCTTTTTACCCAAAGACGTTTGGAAACCGTCTATTAGTAAGGATATCATGTTTTTGAGATTCATTCAAACTTCAAAAATCATCCAAAAGATCACATTTTTCTCCTAATTTTCTAACTTTAATACTCTAATTTTTCTAATTTTCCAATCTCTATTTCCCCAATTTCTCAAAGTTTGACAATATGGTTGCATCCAAGCGAATTTGAAGAAGTAATAAAAAAATTTATTTCCACCAGAAAAGTTTGAAGAACGAATTCCAATTTAATTGTAGCAGGAGAATTGAAAAAATTAGGGTTTGTATGTTTGGAGAAAATGTGATTTAGGAAAAAAGAGAAAAATTAGAAATTATATTTTAAGAGAAAATGAAAAAACTAATAAAGAATGAAATTTAAAGGTACAAACATACAACAAGCCAATGGTGGACAATAAAATTAACGTTTTCAAACATATATTGGGTAAAAAAGTCATACAAGTTTAATTGAATAAATCTCACTTTATCGCATGAATTTTAAAATAACTTTAATTACCATATGAGAAACCTATTACATCATTTAAAAAAAAAATTAATACCTTAAAATTACCGCGTGAATTTTCTTATTACAGTATAATAGGCTGGGAAAAGCCTGTACAAAACTCATAGAGGTATAAAAGCGGACCATCAAAGTTAGCCGAGTATCATCGTTGCCTTGAACAACCTCGTAAACTTTCTACTCTCTCTACGCTGGAAAGGCCCCCGATAATTCAAAGATAAAGCTGTAACATTAAACTTGGACCTTGAAAGTCGGAAACAATGGCGTCGGGGTCGGTGATTCCGGCCAACAGAGGAAGAAGAAACATGAACGACGACGACAAGCTACAGTTCGAAGCAACAGAAGGTATTGAACCTATTAACAGCTTCGATAGAATGGGGATTAAAGACGACCTTTTGCGTGGGATCTATGCTTACGGTTTCGAGAAACCTTCTGCTATTCAACAACGTGCTGTTATGCCGATCATTCAAGGTCGCGATGTTATTGCTCAAGCTCAGTCTGGTACTGGAAAAAGTTCTATGATTTCTCTCGCTGTTTGTCAGATGGTTGATACTTCTACTCGAGAGTATGTGTTTTTTTTTAATCTTCTATTGCTTTCTATTGGTCCGTTTTTCTGTGAATTAGGTGTTTTGATTGTTGTTTTTGTGGCTGTTAGATTAATTTTCTTGTGTAAGAAATTAGGGTTTTCGCTAGTAATGAAGGTTAGGGTTATGCATATGTTAGACTTAATTTTAGTGCCAAAATTGATGTATCATACTCTGGAAGATGAAGCTTTTCGGTCCTGAAAAGAGAGGGTGGGGGGGGGGGGGGGGGGGGGTTTGGGGGGAAGGGAGAGAAGGTATGCTTGAGAAAATATTGGAGTTTTGAAAAGAGGGTAGTAGTTAATTTGTTTTTAAGTCTTTCTGTTTTCTTTTTTGCATTGTGTTCGCCTATCTGATGTTATTATAGAATTTTATATTGTTTAATTTTCACATCCTATGATTGCTGAGTAAAGGTTTTTTTCTCTATTATGGAATAGACATGTCTTGAATTGAAATTTTGATTATGAAAAGAAGAGAGCAGCATGCTTTCTTTTGTTCGATTGATCAGAGGGCTTTTTCTAGACTGGAGGTTTCCAAGGAAGATTCCACTTCTCAGATGAAAAAGGCCGTTGTCAAGGGATAATTTTTATTTTTTGATAAGGGATGATTGCCAACAAAAGGTTTTTGCTAAGTTAGAATTGTCTAAGTATTAGCTTGTTTTGCTAAAGCTTTACTCCTATGTCCCATCGAAATTGCAACATTATGTTAGAGCTTTTGAGAGAAAATATTGAAATATCAATGGGAGGAGGGAGTATCAATTTTGAGAATAAGAGGGCAACTTTGGTGTGTATGAATATCCACCTCCATGATGATCTATCTGCATTGGATTAACACTCTTCCACCAAATGGAAAAACTTGAGCGTGAAGAAAGAGAGAGATGCAGGGAAACAAATGAAAGGACTAAGAAAGGGGATGACCTGTGAGTGGCTAAAAACTATCTGCTATGGTTCATAGTTGATATCCCTTGCATCTTCATTTAAATGTTTTGGTCAATAACAAAATTTTCCAGCCATGCTTATAACTATTCTCAATAATATGCTTTTCTAATGATAGCATTTGTATGACATTTAACATTGGCTATGTTTTGTTCTGTAGAGTTCAAGCATTAATCTTGTCACCTACACGAGAGTTGGCTTCTCAAACAGAAAAGGTTATTATGGCCATTGGTTTACACATGAATATACAAGCTCATGCATGCATTGGAGGGAAAAGTGTGGGTGAGGATATCAGGAAACTGGAGTATGGAGTTCATGTTGTTTCAGGAACTCCTGGTAGAGTTTGTGACATGATCAAGAGAAGAACATTGAGAACACGAAATATCAAACTGTTAATTCTTGTGAGTCACTCATGTTTTATTTCTTTGAGGTTTTCTTTTTGACTTCCTTCTGTCTCGACATTTTCACACTGTTCTTGATTTATATAGTTTGTTTTGCATTCTAATAACCTAGTAAAATTATTTTTCGACAGGATGAGTCTGACGAGATGTTGAGCAGGGGATTTAAGGACCAAATTTATGATGTCTATCGTTACCTTCCACCAGAGCTTCAGGTAAACACCTATACCCCCCCCTCCGCCCAAAGAAAAGAAAAAAAGAGAATTTACAAAATGCTGTTTTACTTTATTTTCCTTCTTTTAGCCTTTGTTTTATTGGGTTGGATGTTATGCTGCATGCAGACTCCTGTGCTTCTCTCTTTTGAGAAGAGTCTATTTCTATTGTTTTTATATTATATTATTATGTCTATCATGTGAATGTCAGTGTTCCCATGTTATCTTTTCATGAACCTGCTTGCCAGCAACTCTTCGTAAATCCTTTTGTTGAGTTATTTTGATTAAATGTTATGTTCCAACTTTTAATTGATTGATATGATTATGAGTTTATGCTAAATATTTTGTTACTAAATCTCATAGATGCTTAGCTATTGTGAATTCGTGTAGCATGCCCCAGAAAATTAGATTAGAAAGCTTAAAAATAAAGATTTCTTGGTTTCTAGCATTGTGAGACTATAGTATGACTTGGTGGTGATATAAATGTTTTTATTGTTGCATAATACAACTGCACTTTGTGATGATATGTCCATGTTAGACCAGGGATCAAAGTTGATTGCCTTATTTTTATATTTGGTTATAAATTATAATGTCTATGTTGGTGTAATTGTATTTGCAACATGGAAATAAACCGTAGATGACGATGCGTTTGTGGAAATGGTCGTGGAACACGGCTATAATGGAGTAATAACGCGAATCTCGACGGATGCGGTGTGAATTTTTGTAAAACAATCACATAAGGAGAGTTTTAAACTTATTGCATTTTTGTTGTTGAACGACTAGTATTATGCATTAATATGCTCATAGTTATTATAATTGCACTATATGAGGTGCTTTTAGTGTTTAATTAATTAACGTATTAGTTAATTATTTTGTTTGCAACTTAATTTCGAGTTAATGAGTTATGATTTTGTTGTTATTCTGAACAACTAAAATTATGAGTTGCTATAACTTGAGTGATCTTAATGATTAAAGTTAATAGGTATCAATGAAATTTTAACGGGGAGACAAATAACATTCTAACGGTAAAATAACAAGCGTTACACCTTACATAAAGGTCAATGCGGCGTTTTGACCGTGAAAATTCATGCTAATGTCCCGGCAACTAATAAACTAGTTACATACCAGGTGCTATGTAACATAACGGGGGAGTTTTATTCAATGATATGCACTATGTTTGATTAATGCATATGACACAGTCTAAAGTGATTTTTTTTGCTTTTTTTATAGGTTGTTCTGATCTCTGCCACCCTTCCCAATGAAATTTTGGAGATTACCAATAAGTTTATGACAGATCCTGTCAAAATCCTCGTGAAGCGTGATGAGTTGACTTTAGAGGTAAGTCATATTCATTTTCATATCCAGCAAATAGAAGTACAGGACATGTTTCTAGTTTCTATACTTATTTTTATATTCCCCAATATTGGCAGGGCATCAAGCAATTCTTCGTTGCAGTTGAGCAGGAAGATTGGAAGTTTGATACTCTTTGTGATCTTTATGATACCCTCACTATCACTCAAGCTGTTATCTTCTGCAACACTAAACGCAAGGTATTATGTTAATTTTGTTCTGTGTATGTGCGAGTGAACTTGTTTTGGGGGGTTTTCATATCAGGCCTTGAAGTCTCAACATGTCGATTTTGATTCCCTCTGCAGCCTGTGCCTGCACTATGTGTTCTTGTTTGGTACTTGTGAGTTTTATTTGTTTATTATATGTTGATTAAGAATTGTTGGAGACAGTTTCATATTGTACTTCAATTGAGATTTTTTTTGGCACATTTCTTGTTCAAAAACTATCTTTGATGTGCCTTATCCTATGCCTTGAGGTTTTTACATGGATTTTTCTCCACACGTGATAGGTGGATTGGCTCACTGAGAAGATGCGCAACAATAACTTCACTGTCTCATCTATGCATGGTGATATGCCTCAGAAAGAAAGAGATGCTATTATGAAGGAGTTTCGTGATGGTGACACTCGTGTTCTTATTACAACAGATGTTTGGGCTCGTGGGATCGATGTCCAACAGGTACTTTGTCTGATCTCATTCCTTTTTTTTTTCACCTGGCGGTTTAGAATGAACTTTGACAAATTTTTTTTAAAAAGGTTCATTTCCTTGGTCAAAGTGAACCTATAATTATTTTTGTATCCTGTTTATCGGATTATCCTATGGCCAGTACCATCTGTTTTTACATTGATTCTCCAGATGTTCATAGAATTATTCCCCCTTATTATGTCTTTTCTTCGATGTACCAAAGGACTGACCATTGCAGCTTTAGTATACTATGTCCTGTTGAATCTCTTGACTTTGCCTTTTCCTTTACTGAGTGCCAATCAGATTATATTACTTTGTTTAGGCGTAGTTGGGAGCCTAACTGGGAGCCACGTAATGACATTGGAATAATGCAATGTTTTTATACTATGGCGAAAATCTGTTAGTGAGTACTCATATTCAATACTGTCAAGTATCTACGGAGATAGACAGTTTCTTCCTTGATTTAGTCGGAGGCCTTTTCTGAAACTGCCTTCTCTGTTAAAACTTGTTTTCTTGATTGGTGAAGAGACAAACCGTAAATTGTCTACAGTATTAAAATCCAGTGAGGTTATTACATTCCCTCCTGATATCCAAAGTCTTAAGATTGCCCTATAGACTGTTTGGTTTTCTGATGTTCACTCCTTAGTCCTATGTTTAGCTCCTTTTTTATTTAAGAATTTGGAATTTTAATTTGGACATTTTACAGTTTCCTAATGGCAGCTATCTGGGAAAATACAAAAACTTTGTTACTCGAACATTTCATTTTTCCTTAAGTACCCGTGTCGGATCCGAACATTCAGACATGGATACAACACTTGGAGACTTTGATTTGGTCCAATTCCCATTATTAAGCTGAGTCGGATACTCAATACGAAGTACGAACCCGTGTCAAGTATGAGTTCCCGAGTCAACAGAGATTTTGGGAGTTCATCAATTGTTTTTTTCAACTGTATCGTACATAGTAGTATCTCATTGGATTTATCTAGCTGTGCCCATTTTCCATGAATGATGGACATACCGTAACAAAAAACCTTTGTTGATCATGGCACCAAGATGATTTGAGTTATTGTGACAGTTCTGGGTGTGGCTGGATGATTTAACTAGTTTTTGTTTTGTTTGAAAATGCTTATGTCTCTCTCTCTCTCTCTTTCAGACTGACTTTCCTTTTGATTTCTCCAGGTTTCCTTGGTGATTAACTATGATTTGCCCAATAATCGTGAACTTTATATCCATCGCATAGGTCGATCTGGTCGTTTTGGACGTAAGGTATGCAGGATCTTCATGGCATTAACTTTTTGAATGGGTTTATTAATTGTTAGTTTTTATGCCATTAGGGCTTTCATTCTTCAAGCATCAAATCTTCTATGTGATTGCTATAGGAACCATTTTTGCTTTTGTTTCAGTAATCCTCCTGATGTGATATGCATGTGTGCAAGCAATCTAGTTTTTGGATCATACCTTCTTAGTAGTGTTTAGCTCCCCCTTCCCTTCTTTTTTATTTTGTATCTTTGAAGTCTTAATAACCTTAATTCACATGCGCTTATCTATGTGCTTATACATTGGAATGTGATTGGTGTTAGATAGACTCTAAACAGGCTACTGCATCACTTTATCTTTGTTTGTATGTTGTAGGCTCCTTGACCACAATTTTTATCATGGTAGTTCTTCTGAACTGAAATCGAGGGGATGCTTGATTTGGGCCGGGGAGAACATTTTTTTGAAAAATTGTTTTCTCCATTTATGTTTAATTTAACAAGGATTTTAAAATTATTTTAAAAGTATTTTTCATCCTTGTGCAAACCTTTTTCCTCAAAAATTGGAACGAAACCAATTTTCCTCCACTTTCATCTCAACACCTCATTTTCTTCCTCTTAGCTCAATAATTCTCCATCAAACCGAACAAAAGAAAACTAATTATCATTTGCGTTTTCCTTTAGAAAATAGTATTAATGGAAAAACTGTTTTTAAGGGAAATATTTCTAAGAATTACTTCTCTCGAGTATCATTCTCACGATCCTTGGAACTAGTAACTCCAGCAGAGGCTGGGAAAATACCCTTTTTGCAATTCTCGTTCCTTAGGCTACCAAAAACAGGAATCCTCTACATATCATGTTGGATTTTTGGGAAGGATGTTTAGGGCCAGGGGTATTAAGATAGTCAAAGTGGGAAATTCTGAGAAGAGGTTTGTTTGCAAGTGTTGAAAACAAAATTGCCTTGGTGTGCTCCTATATTAGTAATGCTGTCTGTATAAAGTTAGGCTATAATCCCACATCCCCCCTTCCACTAACTCCTGCTTTTTTTCTTTCAATCCAATTCTATTAACAAAAGTTGTACAAGTTCTCAACACAGTTGCATTTATGTAAAATTGTCGTTATTGCAAATGTAATGTTGTATTTATGTGTTGCAGGGTGTTGCTATAAACTTTGTCAAGAAGGATGACATTAGGATTTTAAGAGATATCGAGCAATATTACAGCACCCAAATTGATGAAATGCCGATGAACGTCGCTGATTTGATATGAGGTCTACTTGTGCTTTAATGTGGCGTATCGCGTGTAGCCTGTGGCTTGAATTCTTTTGTTTCTTTTATTTGGCTTTGCATTTGCCAGAGAATGGGATGGATGTGTGCATGATGCAAGTGTGGCAATGAGTTGCAACTGTGGATTGATGGATTTTCATTCTTCTTCCTTTTCTTCTAATTGTAAAGATTTTGCTTATTTTAACTTATTATGTAGTGATTTGTTCAAAATATATGCTTTTGTTTATATGCAGATTGTTTTTTTCCCTAAGTTAATATGCATTAGGAATCACTCAACCTGATTGATTAAGGCTACTTGTGCGTGGACTAAACATTTAAAAGTTTAAACCTTTTGTTTAGTCCTAAAAGAGACGTCTTTCAGGTCCAGTTCATTAAAGTTTAATGTCTATTCTGACTTTATATTTTTCTTTATGGGCGATTTAATTAGGGATAATCCCTCAAAGAGACAGTCGTCTCTCACAGGAATTTGTGTTTGATCAATTGAATTTGAAGGCACGACTTTCAAGCTCTACCTGTTTCTAAAAAACGAACTCTGCACTTATTTTTTTGACACTTGCTCTTGTAAAGCAAAACAAAATGAGTATAATTCAACATTGTTGGCCCTTATGGATTCAAGCAAAATGGTACCAAACTGAATGAGTATAATTCAAACCATAGTTGGATTGTAAAGTGAGACAGAGACAATCGAAATGTTGTGATTATAATGTGGCTCTAGAAAGGTATGGTACCAACATAATACATATAGATATAAATAATACTCGTGCAATGCACAACTTCACTAATTAGCTATGATTTATTTATAGAAATTAAGATTATAATGTGGTTATTAAAATGTCATTGAATGTTGTAATTTTCTAAAACCTTATTAAATGTTAAGTCAAATAACAAGTTAATGCGAATAATAAAGTAGTCAATTTCATAATTAATTGTAGAATTATAAAATAATTATCAAATAAATTTAAAAAATAATAAAAATAACACCACTGTTTATTTTGGAGAGAAAAATTTTCACGATAAAGTAACATATACATAATTTTTGAATATATGATATCAACTCTATTTGCTTTATTGTTATTTGTTATTTTTGGATATAAGAATTAAGAATATATGTTCTCATATGTTTGAAACAAGCTAGGAAACCTTTCAAGGGAAGGATTCATCGACTTGGAATGATAACTTGACCCCTATGTGAGATAGCTAACTACTTAAAAGTAACATTTTCAATGTTACCAAATAGATACATTGGTTGGAGCCTAGAGGTGGTCACGGTGATAGGCAAGTCGAATTTAATAGTTCGTGAAGATTAAATTAGACACGTATCCACCTGAAAAGGCATGTATATGAGAATAATATCAACCATAGACGGCTCATATGAAGATTTTACGAGAACATGAAAATGAAGGAAGAGTTTCGGCACCCATCTACCCATCGTCATTCCTTTACTTATACCATTGCACATTATGCTCACATCAACATTTTATTGATTGAAACACATAATACGTACAATAAATGGTTAACAAATGGATGGATAAGCTCAAACAACAAAGGCGATTTGAAGCTAAAAATGTATTCTCATTAATCATCAATGCCGAGAGAAAGAATACATAGAACTCCAAGCACCACCACTGAACTAGTAGTATAGTTTATATAAATGTAAGAACACACTGGAGGTACAATTTTCCTGCAATTCTACCGTTGTCCCCCAGCTTCCGGTCACCAAGTATGATTTCACAATTGATTAACAGTCGAACAAATCGTTAAATGACTCCTAAACAGCAGTACATACGGTCTCATTCCCGCATAAGTTTACGTGTGAAGAAAGTGTGAACAGTTTCCTCCGATACAACGTAACTCCTGCATTGGTACCACAGATCTGTACCTGTTGGTGCAGATTCAAGCAAATAGAAATCACTAAGCAACATTAACTTGGTATGTATTAAAAGTTGGACATCCACCTAATGCTTCCTTATATGTCCTCCATCTTTTTACCAGCAAATTTTTTACTTATTTTTTGGCATGACAAAGTTTTTAACAATGTTTTGCTAAAAATTATAAGCAGACGTATTGAAGATATTAATGGAGAAGAATTCAACAAAAACCCACATGAAATAATATTTTGCTAAAAACTATAAAAATTAAATATTTTTCCAAAAGTTTCTGTCAAAGTTTGTGCACAAAGAAGCCAAAGGTTGCGAGTAAAACATAAAGAAACCAAATCCGTAAAATATGCATATCCAGAGGGTTCAAAGGCTCGACATATGAAATCATATTAAGCGCACTTTGTCTATCCCAGAAACTTGTGAACATATATTATCACTATCACAATATATGGACATCTTGGAAGAAGATCAAGCATAGAGCAAAAATATCGTTTTTGTCACGGTAACAGTCACAAAACAATATCCATGGATGATTTTGCGGTCGATGCGGCTTATGTTTCGGTTGCGTATACTAAAAAAACATTACAATATGGTCGCAATACGGTGATGTGGTTTTTTCTTTGCACAATGGTTGATTTTTTGTGGAGTTCCAAAGAATGGAAGGATGAATCACAATTTCGCTTGTTGTCAAAATTATCAGCAACAAACAAATGACAAGTAGCAGGACAAACACCACATCTTTCCTTACTGCACTGCAAACCAGAAATCTCATACCACAATCCACAATCCTCAGTTGAAACGATAGGTTTCACAAATCGAAGGGAAAATCGGTCTATCTTCCGTGATGGCTATCTAAAAAAATGTAAGATGATGTACAGGAAAATAGGTTTATCTCCATTACATAAATAATTACTGATTAAAGTAAAGATATCTATGATTTACACTCAAACCCTTCAAACTTGACCTGAAAGATCACATTAAACACTAACCTGTCTACAAACAAATCACCTTCACCCTTTTTCCAAACATAAACAAGCCTCCAACTAACATCTACAAGCTATTTCATGCACTTAACATCACCAAAGTGTCCTAGCAAACGCAACTCCAACCAATATAACATGTTACCTCCAATAATTTAAAAAATGGGTCAAGAGTATAAAGCAAAAACATCTAAACAGCCTACAACTCAGTTGATAGGTTAGACAATAATTTAAGCAACACAATGCCCCCATATGCAATAAGAAGAGAGATAGTCATTTGATAACTTTAAACTAAAGTATATGCAGCTCAAATAGACTACTTTTCCACAACATGGTAGAATGAGTAGGTCAAGACAACGGTAATAGTAAAAAGAAAGAATGCTATCTTGAAGCATGAGAAAAATACAGGAATGAGGAAAATTTAGCTAAATATAAGAAAATTAAAATCAAACAAAAGTAGAAAGAGGTCTAAACTAGATTCTATAGAAAGGAAAAAAAATCTATAGAATGGCGAAGATGAAACAAGTTTGAAGTAGGAGAATGAGACAAAAATCAAGTGGATGGAAGAAATGTGTGGATGAAACGAAACGACAAAATGAGTTTGTGGATGAGTTTAGAAGCGAAAATGTGGAATCAATGACCAAAGATAGAAATGTAGAAAAATTAAAGAGACACCCCGAAGTAGAAAGTTTAGCAATACAATTATACAAATCAATCTCCAACAGTAAAACTCCTTTACAAATTGCTGCCTAAGACAACATATTCCTCAAAACTTATATCACTGACTAGACGGTGAGATACTCAAGCTCAAAACAAAAATATACCCTCTCAGTTTCTCCCTCTCAAAAATATTCCAAAGTAGAAAGTTATCAGTCGTTGCCTAAGGCAACGACTATAGAAGAACATAAATCACTTTACGGCAGAGAACTTGTGAAGGGGAAAAAATAAATGTGAGCAACCTAGATATATTCCGACTTTAACCCGACCTAAACAAACCCAACTTTTATCCAACTCCAACTTTGACATGCACTAATACTTTTTTTACCCAACTCCAGCTTGACATTGTAGTGACACATCTGCTTTTGTGAACACAAGAACCAACTTTAATTCAATCCAATCGACATTATTCACCTGAACTCAAAAAAATAATCAATGCACACCTCTACAAACATATTTAGGGTATTATCACTTCCTAATATGGAGAATAAACTGCCATTTTCAGATCTTACATGGCTGTGGCGCAAGCAGTCATGATGCCAACACTTAATTAAGTTGAGCAATTAGTATACTCCCTCTGTCTTTTGAATTCGCTATACAATATATATTATAAGTCTCACTTCGATTTGCATAATATAGCAAACTCAAAGGGAAACTGGTGTATTAATCATATCATATTTTGCATGTAACTCTTACATTGTATTTTATAGAAGAAAATATCTATTAATAATGAAGCTCAGCGGCTCAGCTTAAAACTTTATCAGAAATTGTGACAGCCTGATCTCAACAACATTTCATTACCCTAATTTCATTAACTGTCACCCACCTACGAGGGAAGGCGGATGTACGTAAGTGATAACATGCACTTGGTAGCAATTATCATCAGCAACGCTTTACATAAACAGAAAGTGCACATGATTTAATGAGTCATCTTAATGTAGCTCATAAAAATCCAAAACCAAATATTATGAATCTTTGGGCCCATCGAAATAAGGGATGTGGATAGCTGATCTCATCTCAAAGTAACAACAAAAACTTACAGTGCTCACTTTCAATCTAGAACCTAGATTCCTACTTTCTAGAAAGTTAAAATAATCTGTCATTGGTAATCTTGTTTATACCCCAACAAAAAAGCAGTAGAAGTTGACTCAATCCCATCGATTTTGAATATTACAGTAAGTTCAACTTTAGGGGAGTCCTAGCTACTTGTAATACAAGCATTTCCTCTTGATATAATCTTTTCCAAAAGAAACACACCCCCATTTGGTGCATAAAAATGATCATACAAGCATAACAAAATTCAATTACGCTACTTGAGTACCAAGGAATAGGCCAATAAAATGGCGTGTGATAGGATAGACTATATGGAGAGAAAAACATTTTACAATAATCAAGAGTAAAACCTAGTTCTGAAATCTAAACAATGGACAAAACTCGAAGCCAGGAAGTTCAAAATATAATGGACGAGAGAAAACAAAAAACAAGCAAAGAAGAGTTCAATACCAGGACTTTGACTCGCCTTCAAGAGTGTTGATCCCAAAGCACTTGATCATCAATCTTGCTCAACAACTCATCATCCAGACGTTTCCATGTACTAATTCTCTTCAAATCCATCCAAGTATTCCCCCTCTTTGCAAGCTCAACAAGCACAACCCGTGCTCTCCGATGCCAACCCATCTTACCATACCCATGATATCCGAAACCACCACCATAACAGAACCATATACCATCCAGATTCCCGCAGAAATCATTTTTGTGATCATGACCAATGAAGACACCTTTTATGTTCTTCATTGAAACCAGTGTTTGTAACACTCCAGCGTCTACAGATGAACAGGCTACAGCTTCTTGTAAATGGCCAATAATTTTCTGAAAGTACAGCTGTCTGATTTCTGGAATTGGAATGTGAAAGAAACCAAGTGCGGGTGGTGTCTCTCTTGACAAAGGGCCACAGTAGTTGCAATGTCCATGCTCATCCTGTTAGTATTTCCTGCAATAGATTAGTCAATAAAATATATACTTTCAAAAACCTTTTAAATTAAAATGACACCATAAAATCATAGATATATTTACAATGCTTTGTAGCAGGATGGATATTGATGTTGCTTACAGGAAAAAATTTATAGAATAATAATGATAAGCTTGCAGCCCTTATATAAAAGTTCCACACCTTCCAAGAATGATATAACATGTCAACTCGTCAGATGTCAAGTGATCGTGATTTATAAAGAATGATACGGTAAACAGTGGATCAATTTAACTCTCCAAAATGCATTCAAAATAAGTAGAGTTTTATTTATTCAACTATACAAATCATGTAAAATTGGGAATGGAGTTGTTAGTTATACAGAAATTTCAACGGAGAATCAAAAAATATTTTCCCCCATAGAGTGTGTTGTTAAGGAATAAATGTATCATTCCAAAATGTTTCTAGCAGCTTCATGTTGGCAGTTGGGCTAAAAATGCTAGGAATGTGTCATAAAATTGCTAATAATATAACTGTTTTTACTGACTGGTCATAATTGCCTCAATTCAGTAGTAATGCAATTGGTAACATGAGAATAGCGCAGATATTGGGTATCTATTGAACAAGGGATCAATTGAAGTGCACAACACTACTTTGAATAGACGTTAGAACCTAGAACTACCAAAACCATTGTAAGTAAGCACTTTAGCCATGTTACTTATCAAATCAACACTATCTTACAATTCCATAATATAATAAAAAGATCTATAATGTAATAACTATATTTCTCTATAAATAAAATATTATCTGGTGGAAATGTCTCTATAAAATAATAAATATATGAATGTAAAACTGCAGATTAATTGTATCGCAACAATCATAAAATACTAACCTAGGCTAAGTGCCAATATAGTATTTATCTGCTATCTGGTTAAAATACTAAACCTATGCTAAGCGCCAATATATCAACAATCAAATAATGAAATGGTTTAAATACCTAGTCTCATACAGGAAATTCTCACCTGTTTTGCTTGAGAAAAACCTTGTAGCCAATCAAGTTGAGATTTTCTAATCCATCCATAAGTTTTTCTACCTTCCACTGTCACCCTGTCTCCACTATCAAGAAAAAGCAGGTTCAAGATACTATGGTTGGCCAATTGAGAACCATAAGGACCATGTACAGAGAGATTGTAATTTCCAAATCCATCAATTCCGTTCAGCAAAATGCTTTCACGATGATCAGATAGATTGTTAACTAATGGATTTAGTTGCGATACTGAATAGTCCATGAGTGAGATTAGAGACATTAGTTCCTCTCGATTCAGAGTCGACTCTTGATCATGGTTCCCTAAAACAGCTGCCCATGGGATCCCAGATTCCATTGCAGGATGGAAGGCTTTAAACAGAGATTCAGCTGCATCAGGTGTGCTTGATCCAAATATATTGTCTCCTATTTAATCGAACCAGGAATATTTTAAATGGGTTGTTAATTTTCGATGTGTATGCGTGTAGATATGTAAATAATTGGAGAACATAGACACAAATACATATGACAGCAGCAACACGAACACTTGACAAGGTTGGATAAATCCAAGAACTTCATCCCTCTTTTAGAATGCTCAAAGCAATAAACAAAAGGTAATCTTCCATAAGCATCATAAAATGCTTAGCCTAAAAGAAAGGGAGCTACAAGATATTACCTCATTTGACTTTTATACTACTCACAAATCTTGCTTTGACCTTCGTTAGCAAACTATCTTTATCAATGAAATATAGTCATATAAGATCTTATTTAGTTCGCTTTAATAAATAGTTTCATTATTTACTTGTTATAAGTTTTACTTATGTAAACCTAGAGATATTAAATGTTTAAAACTGCATTGACATGTGTGTTTTGAGATCAATTAAAAAGTGAGGACAGTTCTAAAACTAATTTGACACATACAATGAACAAAACAGAATCCTGACATGCTTAGCGACTTCAATAATTGAATTTGTAAACCAACCTTTAGTATCCATTTCGGCTTACAGAACCCTACCCATCCCCACCCGAACATCCAAACACCACAAAATACACCAAAATTAAACACCACTTGAAATCCAAAAAATTTTGCCATGCACTTTTGTTCTTAGTTATACGAAGAATTTAGACTTATGGGTTGTGATATTAGAAACTTGAAATCAATGGAGAAGGATAAAAACAAGTGGACAAACACTGAAACATATGTATTGGTTGGTGTAGCCGACCCCAATTTCTGGAATTAAAATTCTTGCAATTTTGTTTGCAAAAGCATCAAAAGAAATTGGTAACTCCATATTACTTTTGTCCTCAAGTTTAATACAAGTTGCTATCTAATCTTATCGATCTATCATACTACATAGTAGTACACTCTAACATACCCATATTCAGTTACAGCCAATAAATCCAATATATCCCAAGCTCCAAAAGTTGATTCTCATTTCTCAGTCACAATGAATAGCCAAGTTCAGAAGCATACTCTCATATTCAGTATACAAAAGCAAAATCAAAATCAACCTTTTCTACACTAATCACAAGAAAGTAGAAACAATCTAAACACAGCATTTGCCAACAAAACTTAACACGCCACTTATAAATATATAAATCATGTATAAACAAAGAAAATTCTCACTCATTAATAACTACTTAACTAGGTTTGCAACATATATTCATTGATCTCATTCTGCACATATAAAATAGAATTGAGCAAAGTAGGACAAAACGACTCCAATAAATGGAAATATTTACCAGTAAAAGCGAGAAAATCTGGTTTCTCAACTTGAATCAACCTCTGAAGAAACCTTGTGGTATTTAAATCCGAACAAAACTTGAATTCTTCAGGAGAAACATCTTGACATCTGGTTAATACTCCTTGACCATAATGCATATCAGCCACCTGAAGGATTTTGAAAGTTCCAGCAAAGTTAAAACGAAGAGGGAGTTCTGCTGTTTTCTTGATCTTAACACGATCATAGTGAACTGTAAGATGATAAAGAAATTGGTTATGGAGGAAAGAGAGAGAAGTTAGAAGTATGATTAAGACGATGATGGTAGGAGACCATTTGAAACAGGTTGCAGTCGCCATTTTTAAGTACCTTGGAGCTGTTAATGGCGGAAATTTATATGTGAGGTAAGCGTAAATGCGTAATAAACAAATCTTCATTATTTATGAAATCGTACGGACTGTCGTTCATATTTTGCTCCAAACGAAACCACCATCGGGCAACACGTGCATGCTTCTTATATTGAACGGTTGAGATTTAGTTTTGAAATTATTTTTGTAACTTCAATGTTAAAAAATTAACTTTATCTTTTTTTTTTCCATTTGTTTGATTATAAAATATGCTAGGAGGAAAGTTACGTGAGAATTGAACTCAAAATTAGGTAGAGATTAATATAAAAATATTGTCAGGAATTTAAATAAAAATAAAAAATACGTCTATATGTTGATTATCCACAAATAACTAATCTATTTTTACAATGTAATTAAATTATAAAATAAAAATTAACACATATTGTTTCAAATTGATGATGTAATTAATTTACCAATAGTTTTCAATTTAATCAAATCAAATCAAAATATAACCTACAAAGTTGCCTATCAAGTAACAAATTGAAAGAAATTGAAACAAATTCAATAAAAAAAAATTTATAATGAAATAAGCTTATATTTTGAATTATTTTAATGTTTAAACTTTTGTAACACATTTACTTGTGATATATAAGACAAAAGATGATTCTCAAGCATATTTTCTATTGGTAAAAAAAGGAAAAACATTATAGTTCTTGGATAAAAGAGAAGAATCAGCGATATGTTAATGAGTAATGACAATTAATGTTGTAAAACTGAATCAAATAGCATGATGATGAACTAACAATGAATTCTCGTGGGTGTGGTGCAAATTGTAACACCCTCAAAATAGGTCGAACTTTTGAAAACACCTTTAATGAAAACATGAACCAAAACCTACTCATGGGAGTGTTACCGCCACATCTATTTCTAATAAAATAGATGTAAGGCTTAACGACTAAGAAATAACTTAATAACTTTAAATCCAAAAGAGGGTTTACAACATAAGAGAACACTGAAACGCAATCTATGTCCATATAAAATTTAAACAACTTAAGGTAAAATTTAAACTGAAATACGACTCTAACAAAAGCTATGTTTCTAGGTGATCCTCACTCCACGATTCCCACGCAATCAATAACCTGCAACATAAGAATGCAAGAAAAATAAGGGAAAAGCTCCCAAAATCAGGAAATTGAGTAATTCCAACTCTATCCCGTAAAACGATTAAGTTTGAAAATGATTTAAGAAAATAAAATATAATCAAATTGAAAACAATTTTAGAAAATAATTAATAGCTGAGTTTAAAAGAAAAACAATTTGAGAAAACAATATATATAATATCACATAAAACAATTTATTAATTTGATATTTAATAATGACAAACACATAATCAAATTTTTTTTAATTTGAGGGAACCAGAACGCTAGTAGGCCGAGGCTTTACCCCTATACCTACTTCATCAAGAGGTCGTCACCCCAAATAATTCAAGGCCAGCAGAGTAGTCTCAGGAAACGCTAGTGTGCACACCCCTTCTACTTAGATCACAACAAATAGAAGGAAGACCAAACATCGTATCAAGTATCAGAAATAATAATACCTGTCGGCAGCTATACTAACCAAACAGGACAACCTGTTCATCACCCTTATACTTGGATCACAACAAATATAAGAGCTTCGTTTCCCTCATGTTACACTTTACGTGATTTAATATATTTTAATAATTAGTCGTGAGCACACAAACATTCATTATACAATTTATTTTATGATCATAAATTTTTCCCAATAAATATATATCTCAGGAATATCCAACTGAAATCTTCATTTTCCAAATCCCATTCTAACATCAATTAGTGGCAATAGGAATTAATATTATAAATATTTCTCTTCCAAATAAATTGTATCAAATTTCGTTATCAAAATAATAATATAAATTTTATCGAAATAATAATTATAAATTCAACTTTGACAAAAATAATAGTAAATATAATTTGAGAATATATAAAACATAACATCATATAAAATAATGTCATATAAAATCATGCATCCTATTAAACACATTAATTATCACTTAACACACAATACTAACGGGATAGTCCTAATTAGATGGACATTGAGAATTACCTTGTCACGCGATCTTAGACAACGTACGCTCCTAATAATCTCGGTCTAAGAATTCGTTGTCTTTAATATCGAAATCTTGCGTTTTCTTGACTTGAATTTTTAAAGCAAATGGGAGATGGAGGTAGAGTTTGTAGGAGAAAAAGGAAGTGTGAGTAATAATGTGAATGAAATTAAGCGTAATTGGTTTAATTTATAATAGGTAAGAGAGGTTGGTTATAAAGTTTAGAGGGAGAAGTGGGAAGTTATTGTTAATGGGGAGTTATGTTTTTTTTTTATTTATTTTTTTTAAAAATTTTTTTTTTATTTTCTGAAATTTATTTATTATTATTATTATTATTATTATTATTATTTTAGAAAAACGGTTATTACACAAATAGCCCAAGGGCCAAGGCTAACCAAGACTCCTTTTTCAATTCACTAATTGTTGTGATCTCTAATGCACCGACCTATTATATCAAAAAAGGAAAATATAATATAATTGTACGTTTATTTTATAGGGTTTTAGGGTAATTTAAGTAGGCATTTAAGATATATCAAGTAGAGGTTTATAATATAAAAAATAGTTGTTTTTAGCATGTTGAAGTTGTCAAGTAAATGTTTCTAAGTATGTTAAGTAGATGTTATATGTTGTATGTCTTTAGGTTATTTGCTGTAAGGATTTAGGTTATTTGCTGTAGGTGTTTAGTTTATGAATTGTAGGTGTTCTTGTTATGTGTTGTAAGTATTTATGTTATATGCTATAGTTATTTATGTTATGTATTGTAGGTGTTTATATTATGTGTTGTAAGCTTTTATGTTATGTGCTGTATGTATAAACATTAAACATGTCTATTTCAGTATGCAAAAATACTTGCTATAATTGCTTTAAAATGCCTACATCAATAATTCAAAAAATACTTACCTTAATAAGAAATAAATTTGCTTTAAAACGCAAAAATACTTACTATAACTATTTCAAACGTTCAGTAAAAAATTGTTCAATTACCTAATTTAGTATGTAAAAATACATAATAAAACTAATTCTAAATATCTACTAAAATTATAATAAGTGTTTTGTGAAATGCATGGCGTACTCTAAAAGAAATTTGTTATACATTTTTCTATTTTTTTAAATTTTAGATGAAATCGACTACACTTTGACTTTAAAAAAGACCGTCTCTCGACAGACCTAAAATGTATCGTGCCCTCGTGATTACTGATTAGTGATCCGTTCATTATTATAATGCAAGACACACGACGACATAAGTAGATCGGCAACTTCCCTTTAAAAATTATCATTCTGCAATTTCCCCTCTGCATCCAACCATAATTTCTCATCCTGCCCGAGACTTGGTGGTTGTCGCTCGTTGTTTTCTGGTATGTACTGTTATTTGTACTCACTTGCCCTAATTTTTGATTAGCCTTTATGATTAATGTATACAATAAACTAGCATGGTACTGAATGATGGTTAATTGGTATTTTTTTATGAAAATGTTTGTACATAATTTTTTTTCCCATTAAAGTTGCTAATGAATTACTTTTGGGTGTTTGCTAGAACAGTGATTGTCTTAACTATTATCCTTTGTTCTTAATCAATAGCTAATGAACAACATTGTTCACCAATCAATCTTGTTTTATAATTTTTCAACACAATAATTGGTGTTTTGTTTGATTGTCTTAATGCATATATTCATATATTAATTTCTTATAATTTTTATTATTTTTTTTAAAGATATTTAAATTACATGGATTATTGTGAAAATTAAACCGATGTTAGTATAATATAGTGAGTATTTTGCTCATTTGGGTATTGATAAAGATATTGTTTTCTAGATTTTCTGTGGTGGATCATATTGTTGCCAAATTTTTATGTTCTAGAAGCAGGTGATAGCCATGTTGATGCTAAAGCGTTCAAGTGAAACCCAATTATTTATACTTACATACTTAATTTACAATTGAAATTGATATGATCTTAGTTTTAAGAGGTGCGAGGCTCAATGAGGTGTAAAAGATCTTTTTTCGAGGTGCTACCCGAAGGCACAAACTTTTCGTAAGCGAGGCGCACAAGTTTGCTAAAAGACTCCAAAATTAATTTTAAAACATATTTAATATTTAAAAGAACATAAATTCATATTATTACAATATATAAGTTAGGTAAATGCTACTTTAGCACATAAAGTCATAAGATAATATAATTTTGAGTTGATCATATTCTCTTGTAGGATCCATAGGGTATGAAGATGCAAGAGGAGTTGATGAAATCACTGTTCAAGCTGTAAATCATTATACATTGATGTCAAGACAAGCAAAAACCAAATTAAATAATAGCATAAACAAAAAAATATGCTAAGACTCGATCACTATAACCAAAATGGGCAGGAAAATTAAGTAATTAAATCATATTACAAATCAAATACACCATTTTTTATCATTGTTCTTTTGATTAATTTGTAAACAAATTAGAGATTAAATGAATCATTGTACTAAATAAAGGAGCAAAAGTATAAAAATAAAAAAAGAAAAAAGAAATCCAAGCATTATAAAATAAAATAAGAAATGAGAGAAAAGAAAGAAAACCAACATAGAGAAAAACAATAGAAATTTGAAAGAAAAAACAATAATATTGAGGAAATAGAACGAAGAAGAAAAGAGAAGAAGAGTACTTGGTCAAGAATGGCGGCACCCTTGTGAAATAGAAGAGCATAGTTCGCGCTGTTATCTTTATATATTTTAGCACCTCGATATCTGTTCTTCGCCACCTGGGATTGTAGTATATTCCAAGGGTTGGGCTGTTTGCCCATCAAAGCGTAACGTGAGCTGGGTTTAGAACATTGTGAGACAGTTCTGTCCATATCCGGTGCGGGCATTAGAGCATTGAGATGACCTTTTCCTAGTACGAGAGGACATAAAAGGACGCACCTTAGGTGTACTAGTTATTGTGCTCACGGTACTAGCTGGGTAGCCAAGTGCAGAGCGAATAACTGGTGAAAGCATCTTAGTAGTAACACCCCAAGTGAGTGCTCTTTTATTCCGACTTCCCCCAGAGTCGACAACTGAGGCATCGAAGGGTTCTCTGCCCTTGCGGGGATGGAGTGACAAAAGTTTTGAGAATTTAAGATAAGGTCATCATTTATCATTACGGTAGGTGTCAAGTGGAAGTGTTGTGATGATGTGATGTATGTAGTTGAGGCATCCTAACAGACCGATAGAGTTTATCGATGAGAAAGAGGCTTTGTTCTCTTTTAAATTCAAATAAACAACTGTTCTTTAAGAATAGTCTAATAAATCAAGCAAAGGTAAGTATTTTAGTACCTGAAACTTAAAATAAGCAAAACCAAAAGATAACATACACGAGGCGTACGAGGCGTGCGCCTCTAACTCCCCCCTTGTCTTGCGCTGCTTTTGGTCGCCTTGGTACGCCTTACGCCTAGGCGCGGCTTGAGTGTGCTTTTTAATACCAAGAATATGATTAGTTTAGTCTAAGTAAACCTTGCATGAGGTTGAAACACTTTTAAAAAAGGTGTTATTTTCTATTTATGATCCGTAGTTCTAATTTAGGTTGTGTTTCTCTTGGATCAATATCTTAATTACAATGATAACATGCCTTTTTTTAAATGGCAAATGGCTCTTGCCTAGACAGGGTTGGGGTGGTCAAACCAATTTCTTAATATGGTAATGGTACTTCTTTCATCTAATCTCGACACAAGTATCCCTTTTACTTTTGCTCAAATTGTAAGAAATGTGAGATGAAATACATATTTCTATTGAACGAAATGAGACATTTGAGGTGAAATGACTCAATAAGAAAATTAGATGCTTGTGTTGAGATAGAGCGAGTATTTTTTAGGACATAGCTATATACATAGCGACTTGGAAGTGCTACTAAATCAACATAAGAAACAAAAGGACTTTTAATGGAAGATACTGAGCTCTCTACTAATACACCTTATATAAGGACAAGATCTCTCACTTGCATAAACTTTTTGTTAAGTGGAATCCAAGACTCCAAGTTCAACAATATTTATTTATTTTTATCTCAAAAGGGTTGAGACTTGAGAAGGCGAATGAGGATTAGTTGACTTAGGAACGATCACTCATATTGATGTGAGGATTGTTGAAAAATTGGATTGTTTTTCTTCTTTAGAGTGATTTTTGATTTGGTCTTTCTTGTTCCAAACAAATTTGATTTTAGTACAAGGATTGATGATTAATTTGTTTTACGAGTAAGAAACTTAGTAGTTGATAAAGAGTATGAAATTTTGTTCTACATGAAAATGTGTCGCAATGAGGCTGATCACACTTGAAATAGAGGATGTTGACACAGTTGATGGGCATGCTCTAAGATTTTATAAGTCCATACCCACCCCACTTCACATGAATGGATCAAGTTTTATGCCTATTTTGGCCTCACCCTCCATATTTGCCCCTACTTATCGTTGTGAAATGTAAATGAACAATATGAGGCTCCCCAAGGCCGGTTGACACAAAACCACTCCCAAGGCCCTAAAAAAAAAATTATGTAGGGACCTATGTTACTTAGACTCGTCACTTTCGTCGCCTCACCGGTCTCCGATACCGCCGGTACGAATACCGGTGTTGGACATGCGTCCGGTACGCCGGACCAATGGGTACGACATCTAAAAAGTAAAGGGAAGAGATTACAGTTATGTTGCCATTTTTAGGGTTTTTGATTTTTTTGAAACCCTAGATCGTAAAATTGAACCCACAACTTATCTTCTTTGAGGTTGAAAATTTGGGGCTTATGGTCGGTAGGGATGGCAACGGGTCGGATCTGGACCGGATCCAGGTGGACATGGATCCAGATCCTTTATCAAGAGCAGGACCCAGATTCGGACCCGGATCCGCGGGTCTAGATTTTCAAGACCCATATCCGGATCCGTGGATACTGCGGATCCATTACCGATCCGGGTCCAAAACGGATCTGACTTGTTTTTTGCTTTTTTTTTGTAGTTTTGTATCGTGTTGAGATTGCGATAAAGTTATATTCATTGACTCATGATAATAATATATATAATTTCACAGTCGATCATCTAAAATAACATTATACAACTTAAAATTGTTTTGAAAATACCCAACAAACACATTAAAGTTGTCCAGTACTATGACTACTATGAGAGATTTGCAAATGAGACTATGACTACTATGAGAGATTCAGAAATCAGAATATAGGGGAAGGGTTTTGCAAATAAGGAATTAAGGATTAAGTGAAGTAATGAGATGGGAAGAGTTCAGTCAGTGGTCCACTTATGCGAAAATAGCCCATAAGCCCAATATATTTAATGTATAAAAATAAAATGGGTCCTCCGGATCAACGGGTCCGGACATTTT
This sequence comes from Amaranthus tricolor, assembly GCF_026212465.1. Classification (NCBI taxonomy): domain Eukaryota; kingdom Viridiplantae; phylum Streptophyta; class Magnoliopsida; order Caryophyllales; family Amaranthaceae; genus Amaranthus; species Amaranthus tricolor. Next base: position 24,622,974 of record NC_080055.1, read on the forward strand.
TTTGAGATTCAGATCCGGACCCGTGAAATATAAACAGATCAGGATTCGATGGGTCCAATTTTTTAGGCCCCAGATCCGTGAAAATGGATACGGATCCACGGATCCGGGTCGGGTCCAAGACCCATTGCCATCCCTAAAATTGGTCGCCAATGATGAAACTACATTATAATTATCTTTTGAACGACATCACCGTAATATTTCATTTCTCCATTGTTGATTTGCCTTCTTTTCTCAAACAACTTTCTTTCTTTTGTTACTTACCCTCAAACTTTCTTCTCACATTATTCTTTAAAGTGATGTTATTACTCTATTATTTTTCTTTTTTTTAAAATATTTGACAACAGGTTTTTTTTTTTTTTTTTTTTTTTTTTTTTTTTCAGTTTTATTTTTCTTTTTTTAAATACTTGACAACTTGTGATTGGACCCATTCTCTCTTTGTTTATCACTTTCTCTCTCCCCCCATTTATTTTTTTTGAATTCAGTGTTTGAGTGAGTTTTAATTCTTTGAAAGTACTATGTCAAATAATGATGGTCAATTAATCCTTCACATTTAATTTTTATTGACTATTAATATGAATAAAAAAAAATTAAGTTTTATTGTTAATTTTTTTATATTTTTAGTATTTTTTTATTTGAGAAATTTTTTTCCCATATCCCCGTACCTACATCCAATATTAGGACGGTGTCCCGTATCCTAAAATTCTAAAAATGACGTATCGAATACTAGGATCCGTACCCTTATCCGATTCCCGTACCCGAGTCCAGGTAACATAGTTAGGGACAAAGGTAGTATATTTCAAAATTGCATGGCCCCAAGTTTCCTCATCGGGTGCAGTACAAGCAACATAAATTGCACATACTCGTTGTGGATTTTTGTATTAAATTTTTGCATGTACTTTCTGTCTTTGATGCAGACTACGAGACTTCATAATGTCTGACTCAAAAGATAGTGGCAAAAGTGATGCAATTGATTTTTCATGGGGTAGAAAAGGAGGCCAAAACAAGGAGGCTCAGTTCTATGAATCTTTCACCTATGACGGTGTGGAGTATTCTTTATATGATTGTATATGCTTTGAAGGAAGGTGAAGCAAAGCCTTATATTGGTAAGCTCGTCAAAATTTGGGATTTGAAAAACAAACAAAGAAAGGTAAAAATACCGTGGTTTTACTATCCAGAGCAAATATCAAATTTTCTTGAAGGTGAGAGCATGCTAGAGAATGAGCTCTTTCTAGCTACTGGTGTTGGCAAAGGATTGACCAATATTAATTCCTTGGTAAGATTATTGAGATTATTTTGTATGTTTTTTTAATGCAATATATCATGATAGTTTGGCGAGCATTTTTTCCCAAGTAGCTTTTGTAATACTTTTCAGTTTTTTAGTTTCATTATTAGGAATTTTACACTATTTACATTGCCATTATTGGATTATTTTCTTAAAAAAATGGCCATGTGAGATTTTATTAATTTGACTCGATATATACTAAAATTTATTTTAATTAAAAGAATTAGGTGTATATCTTACCCTACGACCATATTTTCTAGTTCTTACTATTTTCTTGGTACAATTACCATCATTTTCATGGTGTTACTATCAGTTGTCCATTGCTAGTAGCCACTATTTCTATGCTTGTATCTATTAGTCGTAATTATGTTTCGCTAGTTAGCTCACCTTTTGGATTCGTGATTCACTTCAAATGGTTCAAAAATAGCCTAAAACCGACTATAATTCACTTTTTTCGATTCATGATTCGCAAGGCAATTAGCAAATCATGTGACACTGGTTGTAGCACATGTCTTTCACTTCATCTTTCCATGTGTGTAAATGAAAATCATCTATATTTTAATTCTCATTCTTTGCTATTTCTCATGCCCTCATTGTGCAATTAATTATTAGGAGTCGGTTGGAGGCTCCCAACTTATAAACTTTTTTGAATATTAGGTTGGTTTTGATATCATGCTTATGGATATTTGGAATTCTCTTATCATGTGTACAACGTAAAGTTTAAGGATGTTCAATGTTTCATCTGTTTTGGGATTTTACACTGTTTTATTTTCCTCAATGCGTTGAAATTCTTCTATCTTTCATATTATGTTACTCAACGTATATCCTATGTTTATTTTTTCTTTATTTGGTCAACTTTTCCCCTTTTTACTCTCTTGTCGTACTTGTTGGAATCACTTGAATTCAATCCTTCTAAACTAATAAACTTTGTCATTTTTGAAATCAAAAATGATACACTTTACGATCTGGTCTCTTGCCTTTGATTTTGTTTTTACGCAACTACATTCCTTTTTGAGTAGAGTCTTTTAAAGCCTACTTGTTTCTCCACTGTATAAAGTTGATCTTTGGAAGTGAAAAATTTGAAGACCTTTAAGTAAAAATAAGAATTTAATTCCAATTTATCTGCTAAAAGACTTTAGGAAATAGAAAGAACATTTAGATTCCAAATGATGTACTTAAAAATTAAACTAGAACATGCCTTAAGGATTATTTACTCCAAAACAATATGTACCTTATTAATTACTACCCACCCACTTTAGTTCATTTCAAGATTATTAAAGGACACTATTGAAGTGTTTGTCAAGAACGTTGTTGAAGGTGCCGATTGGGAGATGATTTCGAATACAAATGCTACCTAGACATTGATGAAAAATTGTATTACTCGAATAATTACGAAGATTTTAGTAGAATCATGAGCCAATATCTTGGTAAAGGAGGATACGACGTGCTGAAATGAGGAGGTCAAGGCAATGGTAAAGAAATAGATTAATGGTTGCATGAGGAGAATGATAAGAAAAACTAAAACCAAAGAAAAAGTAGTTGTTTGTGAGACAAAATCAAGGACTTTCGAAAAGGTGTTTGAAAAACTAGGTTGTAAAGAAGTAAAAAATATTCATAGCATGGCTAAAAGGAGACAAGCAAAGCAAAAAGGCATTGGTATACCAAAGCGTATTTAAAGATAAGGATTAGGATAATAACATCCCGATACTAGATATTATAATGAGTAATATCTTAGAGAATAAATAAATGTTATTGGAGACGTAACCATTGCTCCTCAGGATGAATATACAGAATTTGTGCAAAGAATCAAGAAGTTAAAGTTGACCGGGCTTTAATGAAAATGAAACCAATGAAGCAGAAGTGCTAGATGGTGATCTTATTAAGATATGAAGATGCCTAGGGCCGATTGGAGTTAATTGGTTAACTAATTTATAAGATGATAGGAGAAGTCTAAAATTGCCGCAATTGCCGAAGAATAAAACACATGAGTCACACCACAGAGTTATAAAAGAGGGATAACACAACGTATGAGGATATGTACTAGGGAACTAATTTAGGTTTATGTAAGGAATATTTACGATGGAAGCAATATATGTGATGAGACAAATGAGGGAGTACTTTACAATTAGAAAAAAGAGTTGCACATAAAAGCTCGTTGACTTGAAAAAGGCATAGGATGATGTACCAAGAGAAGTACTTTGGTAAACAATGACAAGAAAGGGTATTTCTGAGAAATACATAAACAAAATGCAAGATATATATTGAGAAGTGAAGACCAATATTAGGTCACGTGGAGGGTCAACAAAGGAACTTTCAATCATAAATGGCCTACTCTAAACTTTTTTCTTTTTGCAACGGTCCTAGTTGAGATCATTCTAAGACGACGTTTCTTAGGGCATGTTGTTTGTAGACGATATTGTTTTGGTAGATGAGACCACATAATAGGTAAATACTAAGTTAGAACGATGGAAGCAAGATTGGAGTCACAAGAGTTTTAGTTAAGTCGAGTAATATGGAGTACATGAAGTGTCACTTTAGCACAAATGAGATAAGTTAAGAGTTAACAACTATATAGTTGAAAGAGAAAGAAATCAGTCCAAGTTGATGCTTCAAATACCTTGGGTCCATATTCTATAATATTATGAATATCTAACAAGATGTGACCAATAAAATTAAGCATAGGGGAAAAACTGGAGAGCGACTACTGTATCTTATGTGATCCAGGCCATGCCCATAAAGCTAAAAGGTAAATTTTATAGGACGACTATTAGACCAAAGTTATTATATAAATCAGAACATTGGGCTTCCAAAAATGATCATTGAAAGACTAGAATGTTGGGGTGGATGAGCAAACATTTCTTGAAAGATAGAATTCAAAACGAAAAATATAAGAAAAGGGTTAGGAGTTGCAAATATCAAGGAGAAGATGAAAGAGGATCGTTTAAGATGGTTTGGACATGTAAAATGGTGAGCTATTAGTGAACAAGCAAGGAAGATAGAAGTTGACACTTAGGGATTAAAAAAGAGGACGAGGAAGACCTATGATATGAATGATTTGAACTTACTGACTGAGATGATAAAATATCGAAATGAATGGAGAAAAAGAATTCACGTGGACGATCACTAGAACTTATCTATTGGCTAATGTATCGACAACAATCTTTTGGGATTAAGACTTTGGTATTGTTGTTGATAGCGAATAATATCTTTCATGTTTCATTGTAATGGCAATGAAAGTTGGAAACTTACTTTACTTTTCTAAATTTTGAGTGAATTTGTCTATTGAATGTAGAAGCACAAAGTTATTTTATCTGTAGAGTTACGTAACTAAGACAAGTCTTGCATGACTTTTTTGAAGGATCATCCTTGGATTCTTGTGTGGCTATTCTATCCTTTTTGAGCAAGTTTTTTCATAATAGAGCTCAAATGGTTGTTTTCTTGTTGTTATATGGTTGTTTTACTAGTTATTTTACTATGATAACCCGTTATTGAATGTTTTATTTCTACTTCTGCCTTCTCATTGCTTTGATGGTGGCTCTTTTTCTTCCTTCTTTTTCGTGGATTTCATTTTGGTAGTATGGCTCCACCTTGCAAGAACTAAATAACGTTGGTGTATAAGGATCAATTTGTGGGTTGGATTTGGGAGGTTCAATACTCCACATGTCCCTTTGTCCCTTTGATTTTGATACACACTCACAACTTCACAAGTTGTTTTTAGATGGTAGTGTAAATTGTTGGGTGGGGATCCTTGTGGTTCCGAAGGATCCAGCTACAGGAGAACCAGGAACAGAGAGCTTTCCCCCCTTTTCCGACCGATTCCTTAGTCTTAAGAATGTTGGTTTTAAGGTTTTAAGAATGAGTGATTGCCCTTCTCTGACCCTTACTGCCCAACCTGGGAGCGGACAGCTAATGCGTTCCACGTATTGAATTGAACAGGGTTCTATGGTCGGCCCGTGACCCCTGGATGCCGAAGGCGTCCTTGGGGTGATCTCGTAGTTCCTACGGGGTGGAGACGATGGGGTCGGTCCATGGATTTTCCTTCCTTTTTCCGCATATCTTTAAATGACTTCAAGGTAGAATGCGAGCTACTTGAGATCGACTTGAACATACGTTGGGATGGTGTATGTCTTTTTTGATGTAGTTCATTCTTTTTCTTGTTAATGGACTTAAATCCCACTTGGTTTTCTGTTTTTTGAGCTTTAGTGTAATTTCTCTTATCTAAGAGGGAAACATCCAATGTTGTGAAAATTGAAAGGATGTTTGAAGGGCTTGCTGGCTTGTCTATTGCACTCTTGACACCTTCTTTTGTGGTTGATCTGTGGATCTTTTAAGTTGGCGACATGCCTATAGGATTTGCATGTATGAGATAAATTACATATAAACATGGTTCACCATTTACACTTGGGCATAGGCGCTAATTCTGATCCTGTCAACTCAGGAAGTAATTGCTGGGAAGTGCAATGTTCTTTGCATTTCGAAGGATGAGAGAAATCGGAAGCCCTCGGATGAAGAATTTAAGATGGCGGACCATGTATTTTATCGCACATTTAATGTTCAAGATCATACAATTTTAGATAAGCTGAGTGAAAAAATTGCCATGACTGATGGTACATTCTTTTGTGGAGAGTCTAATTCCTTTCCTAGCATAATGAGATATGCATGTGCCATGACACATTTTTGTTGCTAATCTGTTACAGTTAATTTCTTATTGAACAAAAATGATATTCAATCACGCGATCTCTCAATGGTAGATGGAGGGGATATTTTTGTGGGATTAGAGAAAGATGACGAAGGGGCAATAAGCGTATTGGACAACTCGGAAGCTCATTCCATGGGAAATGTTGATGCTGCTGGAGCTAATAAGATTGACCCTGTTATGTTAGTGAGAAATTTGATCAACAAGGATCCATATTACATAATTTGATACTAGAAAATTAAACCTAAATAACCATTACTAATCAACATTAAACAAGAACCTAAAACTTGATAAGAAAATCAATTTGATACTAGAGAAATAATTTGATATCATAATTATATCACCCAATTAGAAAAAAAAAATTAATTAGGAAATCCAAAAATTATTTTAAAAAGAAAACCTAGCTTTGTTGCTAATAGAAATTACTTTAAAACATTCAATTTATGCTTAAATAGATTAGTTTTTGAATTACCTTGATGACCAATTTCTTCAATCAAAATTCAAAATCCAATTTCAAACACCAAAAGAAGATTTACCAAAAAGTTTTTAACACAAAAGGGATGGAAGATGGTGATGACTACTTGGATTCTTCTACCCCAACAATAACTTGAGGCAAAATAAGAAATGAAGAAGGCTGAGTTGGGCTTAGGAACTAAGGAAGAATTAAGGAAGAGATGATGAAGGCACCGTGGGTGTTAGAAGAGATAGGAAACAAAGCAGGTTTAGCAACTTAGGTTTTTACTTGGGTGAGTCATAAGGTGCGGGTGGCAAAGTAAGAGTAATATGGCTTCCTACATATATTCATCAAATATGAGGTGGTTAATATTCCCGTATTTTTTGTCGTATAATTTATTTTGTCCCCAAAAATAATATATCTAATATTTCAAAATCGTAGTAAAATTTTACTTTTAAAATGACAAACTCATCTTACTTATTAAAATATAATTTTTAACAAAGACGTTTTTATAACTGTTTCAGACATCTGGCATACATAAGACGCGCAAGGAGCACATGCGTGAAGCACCAAAAGATGCGCCTTTGAAGAGCCTCATGTATTGCTTTGCGCCTAGACTCAAGGATGCGTTTAAGTGGTCGCCTCTTAGCGCCTCACGCTTAGGTGCACCTCAGGCGTGCTTCTTAAACCACAAATTCTATTAGATTATATGATGTATGTTTTCCATTTTTGATGGAACCAAAGATGCGTAATTTTTTAGGTTTGGATAGTGGCGGAGTAGCATTGGCGGATCCAAGAGGATGTCAATAGGTCAATTGACATCCCTTAAATTTAAAATAAAAACAAGAAATATCAATGTGTGGAGTTAGATGAGTTGGTCAAAGTGGTTTGCTTCTAAAATGAAGGTCTTGATTTCAAAATCCAAGCTCAAACATATATATTTTAAATTTTTTCATTCGAAGTATTTAGACTACCTAGTACCTACTCCTATCTCAAAACCTTTTTTCCTTGGTGAATCACCATCATTCTTACCAAAATCACAACTAACCTATATAAATCCCATTGCACTTAACATATATATAAACTCCATCACCATATATGTTATAAAACCCATCACCATCAACGAACATACTATTCATTTTACAATTTTTGAAAATCTTGTCGCCATTACCATAGACCTTCACCTAGTTTGTTGTTTCAAATGTTTGGCCTATTCGTACTATATAATTCGAATGTTTTTGTTTGAAAAATTGTCGACATAACTTTTTTTTTCTACATCCACCGCTGCGCGGAGTAGAGTAGAATAATTAATTAGATATGTTCACTTTTTATTTATATGAAATTTTAGATTTTGTTGCAATCGTGTGTTGAACATGTATAATCTCTTGAGGTTGTTTGCATCCAATCTCCTCTCACCTTGACTAGGCAGGTGCACCAGGAGCGAGGAGCCACTTGGCAGTGGGAAATTGTAAAGTTGGCTTTAATTATATGATGTCTTAATGGTCTATCATTACAGTCTTTGCTACTTTTTCATGTTGGGTGCATGTTTATCATGTTTAGGGTGCCTTATTTATGTTATTTGGATGCTTTCAAGTTTGCTTGTATATCTGTTCATAATTTGAAAGAGAAGGCCTTGATTGACCAGCGCTTTGTATTTTCTGAGAAGGCGAAGAAGGGTGCTTGTATGTTTGTTTTGGGGTTCTTGCTGATAAAATAAAATTGAAAATGGCCTTCTGGAACTGTTTGTATTGTATAATATATTTTTTGAGTTAGCTGGTAGCTCCAGACTTGGCTTTTTGTAATATGCTGTTTGTTCATATTGTGAGTTAGCTGGTTGCACCAGACTTGGCTTTTTGTAATATGCTGTTTGTTCATATTGTGATCTTGTTTTGGAGACAATAATTGTAGCTAATTTCAAATAGCTAAACGTTTTTGGTTTTCGCTTGCCTGGTTCAGCGAGATAAAAACCCATTTATGATTTACGTAACAGTGCTTTGGGCTGAACAGGCTAAAAGCCTTTATTGAGCAAGCTAAAGGGAGCATTTGTTACGGGACGCTATTGATCTTTATTGTTCACTTATTTCTGCAGCATACCCTTTAATCTGGACTTGTGTTTGTGTTCTATACAGGATATAGTTTGGCATGGTTTTGGAGAAAGTTGCACTGCAAAAGTGGTTCAGCGTATTGCAACATCAAACCGTTCTTCTGGTGTGCCACTATTGCGAAGAGCAAGTCTTCCTTAGTTTTTTTTCTAACTTAAAACTGAAGTTATTTTTAATTGTCTATATTGCAGCAAAAGCTTTGGTTATCTTGAAAACCCGGGAAGTGGCAGAGAAGATTATTAGCAAGTTAGACATGGAATGCTTGATGCTTCCAAACAGGTGTGTACATTTTTTAAAAAATATAATGCATTTTTCTTGTATTTATTTTGAGACGGACGACTTAGGAGAGAGGAAAGAGATGGCATCATATTACTTGATGTGAGACCTAAGATCAAGGATGTGTTTGTATTTTTCTTGAACAAGTTAAAATTTTGGTTATGTTCACTTGATGCCTTGTTCACACATAACAGAAGTATGCTTTACTGCAATAATGCGTCAAGTGTTTTGTGGTGGATGAGCTTTGCAAAGTTGCCAGTCTTATTTCTATTTATTTATTTTTAAGTGTGCAGCCAAACTTTTCACAGAATTATCTACACTTAATCAAGTCACTTCTTCTCTACCCTTCGTTTTTCCAAGCTACAAAAACATTGTAGTAATTTTCTAAATCATTGTTGCACCAAGATTGTCTAGAACTAGGATTTTGATAAGTGCCAAAGAAAAACTTTTGGACGAAGGCTTTTGGACTTCACTCTTCTTCCTTGTGACCCAAACAACGGCTACTTGCATCGAAGATCTCCCTTTGCTTAAGAGCAATCTGAATTGGAATCTTATTTGACTGCTTATCGGCCACCATAGGAGAATATTATATCGAAAAAAAATGACTAAGCTTTGGGAAACCATTGTATTCCATGTGCATTCACTAGAAAGATCCTCGTGACATTTGTTGATTGAAAATAGGCCCTTTTATCATGCTTTTTGACAGTGCTGTGATTCCCCGTAAACCTCTTTAATCCTAAAAGCTAAAATGCTAGCCTTTATCGTGTTCATTAGGCATTTCTATAAATGTTTTTTTATTCTACTAGATCAAAATCCTTGCTAGACCTTCTCTTATAGACTCTAATGTCTCTTGATTCATCCTTGCATAATACAAGGTTGGGTAAAAATGAAATTATAACTTTAAGGGGGGCTTAATACCACGTCAAATATTACTCCAAAATAAAACTCATGAACAATTCTAACACCATGAACCAACACAGGACTTGAAAACATGCAACCCTCTTGAAGGGATGTTCATTTCCTACTTAGTCGGAAGAAGAGGTTAGAAACCTCCATGCTCATATGCTTTACCCTATTTACTCCTTATGTTACCTTCATGATATATTTCAAGAATGATTCATCTCTATTTGTGAACTTTCAATCTTCAAAGCCTTCATCTAGTGTTTTCGATTAGCCTAATGCTAAGATCTCTTACATGACTGATCTGACACTTTAATAGAATCAGTTTTACCTAATGGGAAAATTTTAGAGCCTTAGGTATGAACTAAATATATAAGTTGGTTTTATGTTTCAATAAATACGTTGAAATGGCTTGAGGTTTAGAAAAGAACCTTTTATGAACTGTCCAATTCCTAGACGTAGTTGTTATTGATTAGTATATGACAAAAAAGATTCTATTTGTTGCAAAAATTTCCAAACTAGAAAGTGTACATGAATGGAGTGTCACAAACAATTGAGAACTTACATAAATGGGAAATGTTGCAAGTAAATTTAAATGGAGGGTTCTTATGGTCGAGATTCAACTATTTCTCAATATAAGGACATGCATGAATGTGAGAGTTCTTATAGTCGAGTCCTCCCCTCCTGTCCTCCTTAGGCCACGAAAGCTAACAAAGTCCGTCCTTTCCTTGCATTCCATAATGTTGCAGCAAAATGGAGAGGACTAGTTTGTGAAGACTAAAAGAGAGGCGAGCATATTGCATAGGTTTAATATGGAGGTTAGGGCATTCTCGATAAGGAAGTCAGCCGCTGAGAAAAGGAAGGTTTTACAAGAAGCAAGCTTACTTCAAACTTTGCACCAATAGGTCTGTGTTGGTAAAGTAGGGCTTTGTGTTAGAACATAAAAACCTAATTGTATCTCTTAAGTATCAATTGTGGGAACTTTGAGTTCTCTACAAGGGTATAAATGAATCTAGAGGGTTGTTCTTGATAAACTAGATCCTACTCTTGCATGGGTTCATCTTTCAAATGGTATTAAGACAAGAAGTCCAAGTTTGACAAGAGTATCTCTAATGAAGCTAATTTCAACTTTGTCTTAAGCCTAGGTCAATTTAGGAAACATAAAGCCTGCGTATCTTTCTTTTCTCATAAAGTGCAAGATTTCAGTGGTTGTGCTGGGTTGCACTCACTGCCTTTTCCTTCATATGGCTCTTTTGTGTTATCGAAACTTTGGATTCGAAAGGGGCCTTAGTCCATTTCCAAGCACTATATGATGAAATATATGCTTGTCAGATTTGGGAACAAGATAAATGACTGATGTGTCATGCGTGTGGTTTGGGATGCATCTTGTTGGTTTGGAAAGGGCATTTGACATATTATATTCTCCATTAGTTGGATTTACTTTCAAGTGTTTGCTTTTGGATAGAGATGCTTATAATTGTACTATTATCCAAACCCAATATCCAGTTGAATAGTGGACGGGCAACGATCTGGGCTTTTTAAAAGTTGCTGGACAAACATTGACTATTCATCAGTCCAATACTCGTTCTGAAATGTGTTTGCCGCAACTAATCCTCCCTTTTTCATGTGTATAATTGTATATCATTTTGAATTTCTGGCATGAAACCATTTAAAACAAGATCATGACTTGTTACTTGCATGCTTTCAGGCCTCTTTTAGGAAGCAGAGGTATGCTTTCCCAGAAAGCATTCGCCATTCTCTGGCCATCTGGTTATAGATAAACTCAGACACCAAAAGCAGCGAGAATCGGTAATCTTAATATTGCAAAACGCATTATTTTCTGCTCCACTTTTCCTAGCTCCATATCTTTCAATAATTTAGAATTCCAACTGCCTTTGGTCTCATAATTTACAAAAATATTTCTGGATTATTCTATCAGAGAGAAGCAGTGTCTACGCACATTCTTCTCAGTCACACCCTTGAATATGAGATGGCAATTGAGTGGTGCTTACTACAACACAAATCAGAGTTATGGTGGAATATGTTGTACAAGGTTTTCAGGATTTCTAACAACAAACCCTTCCGATCTCTTTCTTAAACCATCATTTGATTAATCTATTTGCTTATTTTCGCTTCAGAGACAAGCAGAAGATATCAAAAAATTGAAGGCATGTCTGAAGTCAGAAATGATCTAATTGCCGAGTGGTTCAAGTAGAGATTAACTCTCTTTCGACTAGTTTAAACCAGTAACTTGACAGCTACATGTAAGTGATATTTCTTGTGGCACAGTGCATCTTCTTTCCTTCTTTGTTTTTCAGGTGTGTAGTGGGATGATGCGTGTGCTATTTGTTGTTATTCCTTCCGAATAAATCTGATTCGATGGTTTATGATACCGAAATTTCTTATGCAGTGGGACTTCAGAATGATTAGAGACTAGAGCGCTGATTTCGCACATGGGTATCATCCGTATCAACTTTCGAGTGCTTATAATGCCTGAATTTTGGTCTTCCAGTGGGTATGATATGCTACTGAGTTTTGGGTTGTCTGTGGTGTGTGTTAGTTGTGCATATTCATCGCCTCTCTATTTAGATTTAAATTGTACATCTTTGTAAATGAACTACATACTATCGATATCTCAACCGTTTCTAACCACATCATTGCTTCCTGCATCACTTTGCTCCATTTGGGGCTGATAACAAACTATAAAATTCTCGTTATTTTTTTTTATCAAACTAGCATGAAAATTCTATCATTCGGTCTTAAGAATAGACACAGGTAAGATCAGAAGACACCACATCACCATTTAGAAGCAACCTAAGAAACGTAACATACATAGAACATATTCAACATTCATGTTGTACAAACGGATATAGAGATTTGTCACATAGACGCAGAGTGAAAATGCATTAAAAAAATTTAACTGCATTTTTTAAAATGTCTCTACAGCGCAACACATTATACGTGCCCAAAATCACCGGTTCACATGGATAATTATTAGTGAATACAGAAGAGTGCATGATTGCATAACTAAACATGTACATCCAGTCTCACTGGCTATTGATACACCTTCTAAAGATTTACAAGTATACTCTAAACTTGTGCACTTATTAGTCTAAAATTATACAGGAAAAATAAGGAAAACACATCTTTAGAAAGAAATGTTAGCTACAGAAACTTTACAGGCGGCCTCAAATCCGCATTGACATAAGACGATTGATGCACATTTGCAGAAAATTAAGAATTGAGCTTCGACTATCCTGTTACATAATGAGGGATTTCCCTAAACATGCTTGGACGGGATTTCTCCAAAATTTCAGCACTCCTTCGTATGCACATAACGTCTAGAGTAAAAATATAGGACACGCTATGTACTTCGTCACAAAGTACAATACTTCCGTTGCTGTCGGGTTACCCGTCGCCAGGATCGAGCCTTTGCTTAAGTGATTCAGCTCAACATACAACTCTCCAACATCCGGAGAACCTGGCATATCTATATTGTTAACCATTTGGATTAAATATATGCACAAGTAAAGCAATTACAATGAACTTCTTTCTATCTATGTTACTTGGACTTGGGTACTGATGTCGGATGCTGGTACGTAACTAAGTGTCGAATATGTCTAAATATTCAATTTAGACCTAAAAATGAAGTGTCTAACTACCATACCAATGTCCGAGCATCAAGAATCAGACACAAGTACATGAAGCAAAATGAAGAGTCCGAGTAATATAGCTTTCTATAGTCAGTAGGTCATAAACAACAAAGTCAATACAGTGGCAAACTTGACCCATTCTTTTAGAGGGTAAAAATATTTGTTAACAAAATAAATTTACTATACAAATATTTTCTCCTACCACAAAAATCATGTTTGAAAAATTTAGAGTATATTAGGACATTCCTTGCACAGTTTGACTATATATATATATATATATATATATACATATATATATATATATATATATATATAGTGAGACAAAACTAGTATTAAAGCTTAGACATACATGCCCAAACAAGTTGTGCTAATTTGAGCAGTGAAACGCTCGTTCGAGCAATTTGATGCTCATTTGAGCATGTCATTTCAAAATGTGACAAAAGGTTTTGTATTGTGTTTTCACGAAGTAATGCTTTGTTTCGTTATAAGCTTAGCATCCAATTGGTGTTCATTAAGCAAGAAGTTCATTGACATACACAAAGGAGACTACAAAAATAATCTTGTAAATTGTAATATACTAATTGTATCATTATATTTAATAAATTACACTCCCTCCTATTCTAACCAACTGTCCCATCTGATAATGCACCAATTTTAAGAAAAAAAGGAAGCAACCACATGAGGCCACATGAGAAGAGGAGGTAAGGGAATAGTGATAATTTAATGACAATTGTATAAATAGTTGAATCTCATGAGGGCATAAGGGAAAAAGGTTGCCAAATAGAAAAAATGCATTTTAATGTAAATATGCCAAAAGAAAAAAATGAAATATTTAATTTGAATAAAAGGGAGTAATTAAAAAGTGATAAAATTATCTAGTAGATAGGTTTAGAGCGTATTAAATTTATTAGGTGCACTACAAAACAATTTTATTAGGCTTAATAATCTATTAGTCGGATTGAGTTAGAGTTTCTTGGTTTAACCAAATGAAATTCATTCTTCTTTCATATTTTCAACTTCATTTTCAATGAACACTAAAAGTGTAATTCATTATTTGTAAGGCCGTGACAATTCATCACATGATCACCTCATGGGCCCATTCGTGTGGATACACACCCAAGGGGCACTCGTGGGCTCCAGCTCACAAACCCATAGGTAATGAGTGTTGACTTGCACACACTTGATGAGGTTGACTTTTTCCCAAAACCATAGGAGGATTACCCATCAAGCGTTATATATAAGTATACAACACATTATTTTAGCGAGGTGGGATATTACTCACATGTGAAGTATTTCCAACAGATTTTAATAAGTGTTGCCTTATAGAGCTCAAAATGAGAGCCTAGAAGAAAGAGCAGACTTTCAAACCTGAGACATACGAGGCCTTGAATTTGGATCCTTTCTGATGCACAACGAGGCACAATGTAACATCGAGCAAAGCTCCTCTTTCGCATAGCTACTCCCCAAGAATGGATCAACCAACTTTTTGAGGTTCTCTTGTTTTACTAATCTCCGTACCTGAAAACCCATTCCATGAACGTAAAATTCTCCCTCGATGAGATTTTTCGATGCTAACAAAATAACGAAAATCATACCCATTCTGTGAGGCATTGCTCTCCCTTTGGCCGATTTATATCCACAGCTTTCCGTCCTGTGATAAGTTCTAGTAGTACTATGCCAAATGAGTAAACATCAGCTTTTTCCGTGATCTGACCACTTTGAGCATATTCAGGCGCAAGATACCTGAATCAAAAAATATATAAGTATGCTTCACTTGCAGATACAAGAAACACGAACCTGTAATCGAACTTACCCAAATGTCCCTATCACTCTTGTTTCCTCGCCTACGCCTCCATCGGCCTGGCATCTTGCCAATCCAAAGTCTCCGACCTAATAATCAGAAGGTTTTCGAGCATAATCAACTTTTTCCATAATTACAACGAACTTCTAGATACAAGCTATGTTACTTAGACTCGGGTACTGATGTCGGATATTGGTACGTGTCCAAGTGTCGGATATTCAATTTTACGCCTAAAATGAAGTGTCTAAGTGTCATACCAATGTCCGAGGATCAAGGATCGGACACGGGTACATGAAGCAAAATGAAGAGTCCAAGTAACATAGAATATTAGATATGATATCTTTACGAGACATTGTGATACTCTCCAACAGAAATGGTAATCAAATCATATGTCCACAATCTGTAAGAGATATGAGAGAACAGCATACCAATGGTTCAAAGTCATGGGTTAGTAGGATATTATTCGGTCGCATATCACGGTGGACAATACAGCCAACACGACATTCTTCATGAAGGTATCTCAATCCTCGAGCAGCTCCAATAGCTATCTTCTGCCGTGCAGACCATTCTAATATGTTATTGCTACGTCCTGTACATTCAAAGAGAAAAAAATGTATTATAACGTAGTAGAAACTATCAAATACATGAAAAATGAAACTATATTAGGGTGTTACACTAGTTATTAGATTTACATTTTTTTCAATGTCCCAGGTCGGATGTACACAATTTTACTTAAAAAATTTTGCACAAGAATAAAATCCAAGTACAAGGAAGAATCAAATGGTGTAACCTAAAAAAATGTACAGTGAAGCGGAGTCGTTAAAGGAGGAGATTGGATAAGCAAGGAGGAAACAAATTCAATTTGGAAGGCGAGGAGGATTGTATCACTAGTGTGACTAGGTGAACCAAAGGGTAGTATGGTAGTGAAAGAAAACAAGATGTGGTTGTATGAGGAAGTAGATTTTGCAATAAAGAAAAAGATTTTAGGAAGATGTGGATAGCTGAGATGCGTATGATAAGTTGAGATAATGGACATAGCCTAAAAGATAAATAGCAAAATAAAAACCTAAGAAAAAGTTGAAGTTGCAGATATTGAAGACAAAACGAGAGAAAAACATTAACTTTGATTTAGTCATATGTGTAAAGGACGCGAAAAATGGCAAGCTTAGACAGGGAGGCGGTGATGACCATGAGTGAAGAACGACATGCATATTTGAGATTTGCAAGAGCATATGAGAACATATGACAACAAAAATTGATTAATTGACGAGGTGAATATATGTGAATGATCATTGGCATTGATTTTCTTGATTATTAGCACTAGTTACGGCCCAATAAAGTTCAAAGTATGTTACCAAAGATCTCTCTTTTTTTTTTGTTCATGTAGCCGACCCCATATGTCTGAATTATGACTTTCCCATTGCTATTGTACCATAAGACATTTCGAATAGCTTCACTCTACTTAGCAAAAGATCAATAATAAATAAGTTTAGAAAATTACCGTAAAGATGATAATCCAACGATTTATTGCAAATATATTCATAAACCAACAATCTTCTTCCACCCTCCACACAGAATCCTATCAAAGTTACAACATTACGATGTTGTGCACAACTTAAGACCTCCACTTCAGAGCAAAATTCCAAATCTCCCTGAGAACTAGCCAGTTTATATTGCTTCACTGCAATGATCTGTCCATCCGGCAGCACCCCACTATACACAGAACCAAACCCACCTTCCGCTAGAAAATTGGTCAACGAAAATACATCGGTAGCCATTGCCAACTCTGAGTATGTGAACGACTTTGGAGGTTTTCCAAATATCGGCGTCTTATGCTGGCATATCGAGCATAGTGGTGGTGGATCAGCAGGCGAATTTTTAGACAACGAGATAGCATCCCGAACACTTGTAAAGTTTGAATTAAGATTCTGCCTAGGATTCAGCATTTCAGCTACCGAAAATCTTTTCAGCAGACTTAAGGATGCAGAAGCCAGAATCTGATCGGTAGATTTTAATGAACCATCTACGTCAGATTTTAAGTTGGCGCTACCAAAAACGGGACTACTGAGCATCCAAGGCTGATGACAGCTTGTTGAACTCAATGATTCATTATCAGAATCTGAGTCCGAGTCTTTTTTTTCCTCAATTGTCTCAGAGATAAAATATGACGAAGTCTCGGAGCTTGATATAGACGATGTTCCTACATCAGTCGCAGAGTAAGATGTATTGTGCTCGGGACTACTGATTGGAGTCACATTTGGGACTTTGATTGTATGGGGAAATTTGTATGTATCTTTTGAATTTGGTGCTTCAACAATGGAGGATAATGACTGCATGACTTCAGGTTCCAATTCACCAGAACCTGTTAAATTCAATCTAAGAACCTTTGGGTGAGATCCTTTCATCATAATCACATTGCACTGAAGCTGCTCCATACATTGTTTTGCTTCATTTTTCAGCTTTCTGAAAGATACCAAGATCCATAATGATGTGCATTACAAGTTTTAAATATGCTAAACAATATGCAAACTCAGAACTAGAGCAGGAGGCTCGACCCACCCAGCTCAAAAAACAGGCAGACTTGGACAACACTTTTGAAATTTTTTTAATATTTGGGCGGGTAACACTCACCCGCTAAGTTAAATGGGCGAGTAGCGACACAAAAATAATACCCGCGGGAAACCCACCAGCCTACTTATTTTATAAATATATAATTTTTCTAATTTTTATTTTAAAATTAGATGCAAAAATACAATACTTTAAGTGCCCAAATTTTAAGTATATAGTCTATTTACTTTTATAGTCCAACAATATGTACATTTAGAGTTTTTGCTTCACTGCATTATGTATCCCTCCTATACCGTCAAGTGTCTCGTTCATGAGAATAATTTTTTTTTGGAGTATTTTGCACAATAAGTTATATTATTTTTAAGATTGTATTTTAAAACTTCGGTCATGCACATTTCTCTGCGGGTCCCGCCCACTAAAAAAGACGGCGGGTAGTGACAAAAATATTTCCGCAACGGTGGGCGGGCTTTATAAAAATCGAGCCCGCGGATAAATTTTTATAAGCATGCCCGGCCCGCTACCTGTCCAAACCCGACCATGAACACCTCTACTCAAAACTTACACATACTAGCATACATCCACATAATCGAAAAGAAGAAAACAAAATAATTACTTTTCCAGTATCACCCAATTTGTTCGATCCTTCTTGGCTTCAGCTGCCACAACTCCGTCAATGGAACCGGAGAGAACTTTTATCTTTACGTTTATCTGTAAGGGTGACAAGGGACATACAACTCAACCGATAGAAGCAAATATTGCATCAAATCTTAGAAAAGATGCTGATATACAAAAATCACCTTGCACGATTTGTGATCTTTACACAATTTTTGAATCAATTGTGAACAAGAATCGGTAATGTCGTCCTCTTGATCCAAAAGTGTCCCTGTGTGAGATCTCCATGCACCACTTGCACAATCAGTGGTAAACCTTTGAAACCCCCAGAGCTTTTTGCCTAAAACAAACACACATTACTTATCTATGCACAAGTTAACTTCAGCACATTTCAACCAACAGATCATTGACAGTGTTATGAATGGTCATTGAAAAATGGGTACAGATTGCACTAGGATCTAGGAACTTTCGAAACGTACCGATTTGTGCATCCAAACCCCCCAGCTAGATTCCCTTAAAAATGTGAAGGCTAAGGATACAAGTAAAAAAAAGTGAAATGACTCCATCCAATAATCTTTACAGCTCGTTTGGTTGTTGGTACTAAGTGGTGTTAATGGGAATGACCGGTAGTTTAAAATTTCATGAAATATACCATGTTCTTTTCATTGTGATGTAACTTTGATCATAAAAAAACTTTTGTTCATAGTTTTCCATAACCACATAATATCACCTCTCCGTATAGTAATACATTAAAATGAATTTTATGAAGATAATGAGATGATTAAAGAAGAACAAGTATGATTAGTGTACTCGTTAAGAGACATTCCTACCAAAATTACACAAACTCTCCAATCTCAATTATCATTACCACCATTTAATACCGACAATTGGAGCTTAAGGCTTTTAATACTGTCATTAAGGTTCGGAACTTCCCGTAAAACCAGAACAAGGGTGCAATTTGACAACAATCTAA